>NW_026974179.1:0-196472 GCF_037042905.1 Lytechinus pictus | reverse complement strand
CTTAATGGTTTAAATCGCCATTTAAGTATAAGTGTTCATTTGCTGAATTTTGGACAGTCAGCGGTCGTGTGTACGTATGCTTATCCATATTAGATTAAACCTGTGGTTTGGTATATTTTATCTTGTCTCAAAAGTAAAAGCTTGATGATTCTTCCATTTTTTCACCACATATGCAGTAACCTTATTTGGGAGATAAATGAACATATATATATTTTTGTTTTTATTAAAAAAACAAATGGTTTCCCGTCTGTAATTTTTAGCCAATGTCAAAGCTTTTAATAAAACTTCATAATTAGTGTTTGTATGAATTCTTCATTTCCAATGCAAACTTTGATTAGCGATAACTTGAAATCCACTTGTGCTCCAAATTTCATTTTTCTTTTAAAATAAAGCTCATGGATTTCTTCAAAAATTATGTAATCATGTATTTATCTTCAAAATCTCGCCTTAATGGCTTAAATCGCCATTTAAGTCTAAGTGTTCATTTGGTGAAAGAGTTTGGGTTATTTCTTCAATTACTTGTTGCGTTATATTCTCTCTTTCATGATCTCAGGTTAAATCTTCGGTCGAAAAATGGAAAAGTAAATTCATATGAATATATAACTATTTTCCTTGAGATATCCTTCTCAGTAGCAAACAAATGGTTTCCCGTCTTATATTCTAGCCAATGTCAAAGCTTTTAATAAAACTTCATAATTAGTGTTTGTATAAATTCTTCATTTCCAATGCAAACTTTGATTAGCGATAACTTGAAATCCACTTGTGCTCCAAATTTCATTTTTCTTTTAAAATAAAGCTCATGGAATTCTTCAAAAATTATGTAATCATGTATTTGTCTTCAAAATCTCGCCTTAATGGTTTAAATCGCCATTTAAGTATAAGTGTTCATTTGCTGAATTTTGGACAGTCAGCGGTCGTGTGTACGTATGCTTATCCATATTAGATTAAACCTGTGGTTTGGTATATTTTATCTTGTCTCAAAAGTAAAAGCTTGATGATTCTTCCATTTTTTCACCACATATGCAGTAACCTTATTTGGGAGATAAATGAACATATATATATTTTTGTTTTTATTAAAAAAACAAATGGTTTCCCGTCTGTAATTTCTAGCCAATGTCAAAGCTTTTAATAAAACTTCATAATTAGTGTTTGTATGAATTCTTCATTTCCAATGCAAACTTTGATTAGCGATAACTTGAAATCCACTTGTGCTCCAAATTTCATTTTTCTTTTAAAATAAAGCTCATGGATTTCTTCAAAAATTATGTAATCATGTATTTATCTTCAAAATCTCGCCTTAATGGCTTAAATCGCCATTTAAGTCTAAGTGTTCATTTGGTGAAAGAGTTTGGGTTATTTCTTCAATTACTTGTTGCGTTATATTCTCTCTTTCATGATCTCAGGTTAAATCTTCGGTCGAAAAATGGAAAAGTAAATTCATATGAATATATAACTATTTTCCTTGAGATATCCTTCTCAGTAGCAAACAAATGGTTTCCCGTCTTATATTCTAGCCAATGTCAAAGCTTTTAATAAAACTTCATAATTAGTGTTTGTATAAATTCTTCATTTCCAATGCAAACTTTGATTAGCGATAACTTGAAATCCACTTGTGCTCCAAATTTCATTTTTCTTTTAAAATAAAGCTCATGGAATTCTTCAAAAATTATGTAATCATGTATTTGTCTTCAAAATCTCGCCTTAATGGTTTAAATCGCCATTTAAGTATAAGTGTTCATTTGCTGAATTTTGGACAGTCAGCGGTCGTGTGTACGTATGCTTATCCATATTAGATTAAACCTGTGGTTTGGTATATTTTATCTTGTCTCAAAAGTAAAAGCTTGATGATTCTTCCATTTTTTCACCACATATGCAGTAACCTTATTTGGGAGATAAATGAACATATATATATTTTTGTTTTTATTAAAAAAACAAATGGTTTCCCGTCTGTAATTTCTAGCCAATGTCAAAGCTTTTAATAAAACTTCATAATTAGTGTTTGTATGAATTCTTCATTTCCAATGCAAACTTTGATTAGCGATAACTTGAAATCCACTTGTGCTCCAAATTTCATTTTTCTTTTAAAATAAAGCTCATGGAATTCTTCAAAAATTATGTAATCATGTATTTGTCTTCAAAATCTCGCCTTAATGGTTTAAATCGCCATTTAAGTATAAGTGTTCATTTGCTGAATTTTGGACAGTCAGCGGTCGTGTGTACGTATGCTTATCCATATTAGATTAAACCTGTGGTTTGGTATATTTTATCTTGTCTCAAAAGTAAAAGCTTGATGATTCTTCCATTTTTTCACCACATATGCAGTAACCTTATTTGGGAGATAAATGAACATATATATATTTTTGTTTTTATTAAAAAAACAAATGGTTTCCCGTCTGTAATTTCTAGCCAATGTCAAAGCTTTTAATAAAACTTCATAATTAGTGTTTGTATGAATTCTTCATTTCCAATGCAAACTTTGATTAGCGATAACTTGAAATCCACTTGTGCTCCAAATTTCATTTTTCTTTTAAAATAAAGCTCATGGATTTCTTCAAAAATTATGTAATCATGTATTTATCTTCAAAATCTCGCCTTAATGGCTTAAATCGCCATTTAAGTCTAAGTGTTCATTTGGTGAAAGAGTTTGGGTTATTTCTTCAATTACTTGTTGCGTTATATTCTCTCTTTCATGATCTCAGGTTAAATCTTCGGTCGAAAAATGGAAAAGTAAATTCATATGAATATATAACTATTTTCCTTGAGATATCCTTCTCAGTAGCAAACAAATGGTTTCCCGTCTTATATTCTAGCCAATGTCAAAGCTTTTAATAAAACTTCATAATTAGTGTTTGTATAAATTCTTCATTTCCAATGCAAACTTTGATTAGCGATAACTTGAAATCCACTTGTGCTCCAAATTTCATTTTTCTTTTAAAATAAAGCTCATGGAATTCTTCAAAAATTATGTAATCATGTATTTGTCTTCAAAATCTCGCCTTAATGGTTTAAATCGCCATTTAAGTATAAGTGTTCATTTGCTGAATTTTGGACAGTCAGCGGTCGTGTGTACGTATGCTTATCCATATTAGATTAAACCTGTGGTTTGGTATATTTTATCTTGTCTCAAAAGTAAAAGCTTGATGATTCTTCCATTTTTTCACCACATATGCAGTAACCTTATTTGGGAGATAAATGAACATATATATATTTTTGTTTTTATTAAAAAAACAAATGGTTTCCCGTCTGTAATTTCTAGCCAATGTCAAAGCTTTTAATAAAACTTCATAATTAGTGTTTGTATGAATTCTTCATTTCCAATGCAAACTTTGATTAGCGATAACTTGAAATCCACTTGTGCTCCAAATTTCATTTTTCTTTTAAAATAAAGCTCATGGATTTCTTCAAAAATTATGTAATCATGTATTTATCTTCAAAATCTCGCCTTAATGGCTTAAATCGCCATTTAAGTCTAAGTGTTCATTTGGTGAAAGAGTTTGGGTTATTTCTTCAATTACTTGTTGCGTTATATTCTCTCTTTCATGATCTCAGGTTAAATCTTCGGTCGAAAAATGGAAAAGTAAATTCATATGAATATATAACTATTTTCCTTGAGATATCCTTCTCAGTAGCAAACAAATGGTTTCCCGTCTTATATTCTAGCCAATGTCAAAGCTTTTAATAAAACTTCATAATTAGTGTTTGTATAAATTCTTCATTTCCAATGCAAACTTTGATTAGCGATAACTTGAAATCCACTTGTGCTCCAAATTTCATTTTTCTTTTAAAATAAAGCTCATGGAATTCTTCAAAAATTATGTAATCATGTATTTGTCTTCAAAATCTCGCCTTAATGGTTTAAATCGCCATTTAAGTATAAGTGTTCATTTGCTGAATTTTGGACAGTCAGCGGTCGTGTGTACGTATGCTTATCCATATTAGATTAAACCTGTGGTTTGGTATATTTTATCTTGTCTCAAAAGTAAAAGCTTGATGATTCTTCCATTTTTTCACCACATATGCAGTAACCTTATTTGGGAGATAAATGAACATATATATATTTTTGTTTTTATTAAAAAAACAAATGGTTTCCCGTCTGTAATTTCTAGCCAATGTCAAAGCTTTTAATAAAACTTCATAATTAGTGTTTGTATGAATTCTTCATTTCCAATGCAAACTTTGATTAGCGATAACTTGAAATCCACTTGTGCTCCAAATTTCATTTTTCTTTTAAAATAAAGCTCATGGAATTCTTCAAAAATTATGTAATCATGTATTTGTCTTCAAAATCTCGCCTTAATGGTTTAAATCGCCATTTAAGTATAAGTGTTCATTTGCTGAATTTTGGACAGTCAGCGGTCGTGTGTACGTATGCTTATCCATATTAGATTAAACCTGTGGTTTGGTATATTTTATCTTGTCTCAAAAGTAAAAGCTTGATGATTCTTCCATTTTTTCACCACATATGCAGTAACCTTATTTGGGAGATAAATGAACATATATATATTTTTGTTTTTATTAAAAAAACAAATGGTTTCCCGTCTGTAATTTCTAGCCAATGTCAAAGCTTTTAATAAAACTTCATAATTAGTGTTTGTATGAATTCTTCATTTCCAATGCAAACTTTGATTAGCGATAACTTGAAATCCACTTGTGCTCCAAATTTCATTTTTCTTTTAAAATAAAGCTCATGGATTTCTTCAAAAATTATGTAATCATGTATTTATCTTCAAAATCTCGCCTTAATGGCTTAAATCGCCATTTAAGTCTAAGTGTTCATTTGGTGAAAGAGTTTGGGTTATTTCTTCAATTACTTGTTGCGTTATATTCTCTCTTTCATGATCTCAGGTTAAATCTTCGGTCGAAAAATGGAAAAGTAAATTCATATGAATATATAACTATTTTCCTTGAGATATCCTTCTCAGTAGCAAACAAATGGTTTCCCGTCTTATATTCTAGCCAATGTCAAAGCTTTTAATAAAACTTCATAATTAGTGTTTGTATAAATTCTTCATTTCCAATGCAAACTTTGATTAGCGATAACTTGAAATCCACTTGTGCTCCAAATTTCATTTTTCTTTTAAAATAAAGCTCATGGAATTCTTCAAAAATTATGTAATCATGTATTTGTCTTCAAAATCTCGCCTTAATGGTTTAAATCGCCATTTAAGTATAAGTGTTCATTTGCTGAATTTTGGACAGTCAGCGGTCGTGTGTACGTATGCTTATCCATATTAGATTAAACCTGTGGTTTGGTATATTTTATCTTGTCTCAAAAGTAAAAGCTTGATGATTCTTCCATTTTTTCACCACATATGCAGTAACCTTATTTGGGAGATAAATGAACATATATATATTTTTGTTTTTATTAAAAAAACAAATGGTTTCCCGTCTGTAATTTCTAGCCAATGTCAAAGCTTTTAATAAAACTTCATAATTAGTGTTTGTATGAATTCTTCATTTCCAATGCAAACTTTGATTAGCGATAACTTGAAATCCACTTGTGCTCCAAATTTCATTTTTCTTTTAAAATAAAGCTCATGGATTTCTTCAAAAATTATGTAATCATGTATTTATCTTCAAAATCTCGCCTTAATGGCTTAAATCGCCATTTAAGTCTAAGTGTTCATTTGGTGAAAGAGTTTGGGTTATTTCTTCAATTACTTGTTGCGTTATATTCTCTCTTTCATGATCTCAGGTTAAATCTTCGGTCGAAAAATGGAAAAGTAAATTCATATGAATATATAACTATTTTCCTTGAGATATCCTTCTCAGTAGCAAACAAATGGTTTCCCGTCTTATATTCTAGCCAATGTCAAAGCTTTTAATAAAACTTCATAATTAGTGTTTGTATAAATTCTTCATTTCCAATGCAAACTTTGATTAGCGATAACTTGAAATCCACTTGTGCTCCAAATTTCATTTTTCTTTTAAAATAAAGCTCATGGAATTCTTCAAAAATTATGTAATCATGTATTTGTCTTCAAAATCTCGCCTTAATGGTTTAAATCGCCATTTAAGTATAAGTGTTCATTTGCTGAATTTTGGACAGTCAGCGGTCGTGTGTACGTATGCTTATCCATATTAGATTAAACCTGTGGTTTGGTATATTTTATCTTGTCTCAAAAGTAAAAGCTTGATGATTCTTCCATTTTTTCACCACATATGCAGTAACCTTATTTGGGAGATAAATGAACATATATATATTTTTGTTTTTATTAAAAAAACAAATGGTTTCCCGTCTGTAATTTCTAGCCAATGTCAAAGCTTTTAATAAAACTTCATAATTAGTGTTTGTATGAATTCTTCATTTCCAATGCAAACTTTGATTAGCGATAACTTGAAATCCACTTGTGCTCCAAATTTCATTTTTCTTTTAAAATAAAGCTCATGGATTTCTTCAAAAATTATGTAATCATGTATTTATCTTCAAAATCTCGCCTTAATGGCTTAAATCGCCATTTAAGTCTAAGTGTTCATTTGGTGAAAGAGTTTGGGTTATTTCTTCAATTACTTGTTGCGTTATATTCTCTCTTTCATGATCTCAGGTTAAATCTTCGGTCGAAAAATGGAAAAGTAAATTCATATGAATATATAACTATTTTCCTTGAGATATCCTTCTCAGTAGCAAACAAATGGTTTCCCGTCTTATATTCTAGCCAATGTCAAAGCTTTTAATAAAACTTCATAATTAGTGTTTGTATAAATTCTTCATTTCCAATGCAAACTTTGATTAGCGATAACTTGAAATCCACTTGTGCTCCAAATTTCATTTTTCTTTTAAAATAAAGCTCATGGAATTCTTCAAAAATTATGTAATCATGTATTTGTCTTCAAAATCTCGCCTTAATGGTTTAAATCGCCATTTAAGTATAAGTGTTCATTTGCTGAATTTTGGACAGTCAGCGGTCGTGTGTACGTATGCTTATCCATATTAGATTAAACCTGTGGTTTGGTATATTTTATCTTGTCTCAAAAGTAAAAGCTTGATGATTCTTCCATTTTTTCACCACATATGCAGTAACCTTATTTGGGAGATAAATGAACATATATATATTTTTGTTTTTATTAAAAAAACAAATGGTTTCCCGTCTGTAATTTCTAGCCAATGTCAAAGCTTTTAATAAAACTTCATAATTAGTGTTTGTATGAATTCTTCATTTCCAATGCAAACTTTGATTAGCGATAACTTGAAATCCACTTGTGCTCCAAATTTCATTTTTCTTTTAAAATAAAGCTCATGGAATTCTTCAAAAATTATGTAATCATGTATTTGTCTTCAAAATCTCGCCTTAATGGTTTAAATCGCCATTTAAGTATAAGTGTTCATTTGCTGAATTTTGGACAGTCAGCGGTCGTGTGTACGTATGCTTATCCATATTAGATTAAACCTGTGGTTTGGTATATTTTATCTTGTCTCAAAAGTAAAAGCTTGATGATTCTTCCATTTTTTCACCACATATGCAGTAACCTTATTTGGGAGATAAATGAACATATATATATTTTTGTTTTTATTAAAAAAACAAATGGTTTCCCGTCTGTAATTTCTAGCCAATGTCAAAGCTTTTAATAAAACTTCATAATTAGTGTTTGTATGAATTCTTCATTTCCAATGCAAACTTTGATTAGCGATAACTTGAAATCCACTTGTGCTCCAAATTTCATTTTTCTTTTAAAATAAAGCTCATGGATTTCTTCAAAAATTATGTAATCATGTATTTATCTTCAAAATCTCGCCTTAATGGCTTAAATCGCCATTTAAGTCTAAGTGTTCATTTGGTGAAAGAGTTTGGGTTATTTCTTCAATTACTTGTTGCGTTATATTCTCTCTTTCATGATCTCAGGTTAAATCTTCGGTCGAAAAATGGAAAAGTAAATTCATATGAATATATAACTATTTTCCTTGAGATATCCTTCTCAGTAGCAAACAAATGGTTTCCCGTCTTATATTCTAGCCAATGTCAAAGCTTTTAATAAAACTTCATAATTAGTGTTTGTATAAATTCTTCATTTCCAATGCAAACTTTGATTAGCGATAACTTGAAATCCACTTGTGCTCCAAATTTCATTTTTCTTTTAAAATAAAGCTCATGGAATTCTTCAAAAATTATGTAATCATGTATTTGTCTTCAAAATCTCGCCTTAATGGTTTAAATCGCCATTTAAGTATAAGTGTTCATTTGCTGAATTTTGGACAGTCAGCGGTCGTGTGTACGTATGCTTATCCATATTAGATTAAACCTGTGGTTTGGTATATTTTATCTTGTCTCAAAAGTAAAAGCTTGATGATTCTTCCATTTTTTCACCACATATGCAGTAACCTTATTTGGGAGATAAATGAACATATATATATTTTTGTTTTTATTAAAAAAACAAATGGTTTCCCGTCTGTAATTTCTAGCCAATGTCAAAGCTTTTAATAAAACTTCATAATTAGTGTTTGTATGAATTCTTCATTTCCAATGCAAACTTTGATTAGCGATAACTTGAAATCCACTTGTGCTCCAAATTTCATTTTTCTTTTAAAATAAAGCTCATGGATTTCTTCAAAAATTATGTAATCATGTATTTATCTTCAAAATCTCGCCTTAATGGCTTAAATCGCCATTTAAGTCTAAGTGTTCATTTGGTGAAAGAGTTTGGGTTATTTCTTCAATTACTTGTTGCGTTATATTCTCTCTTTCATGATCTCAGGTTAAATCTTCGGTCGAAAAATGGAAAAGTAAATTCATATGAATATATAACTATTTTCCTTGAGATATCCTTCTCAGTAGCAAACAAATGGTTTCCCGTCTTATATTCTAGCCAATGTCAAAGCTTTTAATAAAACTTCATAATTAGTGTTTGTATAAATTCTTCATTTCCAATGCAAACTTTGATTAGCGATAACTTGAAATCCACTTGTGCTCCAAATTTCATTTTTCTTTTAAAATAAAGCTCATGGAATTCTTCAAAAATTATGTAATCATGTATTTGTCTTCAAAATCTCGCCTTAATGGTTTAAATCGCCATTTAAGTATAAGTGTTCATTTGCTGAATTTTGGACAGTCAGCGGTCGTGTGTACGTATGCTTATCCATATTAGATTAAACCTGTGGTTTGGTATATTTTATCTTGTCTCAAAAGTAAAAGCTTGATGATTCTTCCATTTTTTCACCACATATGCAGTAACCTTATTTGGGAGATAAATGAACATATATATATTTTTGTTTTTATTAAAAAAACAAATGGTTTCCCGTCTGTAATTTCTAGCCAATGTCAAAGCTTTTAATAAAACTTCATAATTAGTGTTTGTATGAATTCTTCATTTCCAATGCAAACTTTGATTAGCGATAACTTGAAATCCACTTGTGCTCCAAATTTCATTTTTCTTTTAAAATAAAGCTCATGGATTTCTTCAAAAATTATGTAATCATGTATTTATCTTCAAAATCTCGCCTTAATGGCTTAAATCGCCATTTAAGTCTAAGTGTTCATTTGGTGAAAGAGTTTGGGTTATTTCTTCAATTACTTGTTGCGTTATATTCTCTCTTTCATGATCTCAGGTTAAATCTTCGGTCGAAAAATGGAAAAGTAAATTCATATGAATATATAACTATTTTCCTTGAGATATCCTTCTCAGTAGCAAACAAATGGTTTCCCGTCTTATATTCTAGCCAATGTCAAAGCTTTTAATAAAACTTCATAATTAGTGTTTGTATAAATTCTTCATTTCCAATGCAAACTTTGATTAGCGATAACTTGAAATCCACTTGTGCTCCAAATTTCATTTTTCTTTTAAAATAAAGCTCATGGAATTCTTCAAAAATTATGTAATCATGTATTTGTCTTCAAAATCTCGCCTTAATGGTTTAAATCGCCATTTAAGTATAAGTGTTCATTTGCTGAATTTTGGACAGTCAGCGGTCGTGTGTACGTATGCTTATCCATATTAGATTAAACCTGTGGTTTGGTATATTTTATCTTGTCTCAAAAGTAAAAGCTTGATGATTCTTCCATTTTTTCACCACATATGCAGTAACCTTATTTGGGAGATAAATGAACATATATATATTTTTGTTTTTATTAAAAAAACAAATGGTTTCCCGTCTGTAATTTCTAGCCAATGTCAAAGCTTTTAATAAAACTTCATAATTAGTGTTTGTATGAATTCTTCATTTCCAATGCAAACTTTGATTAGCGATAACTTGAAATCCACTTGTGCTCCAAATTTCATTTTTCTTTTAAAATAAAGCTCATGGAATTCTTCAAAAATTATGTAATCATGTATTTGTCTTCAAAATCTCGCCTTAATGGTTTAAATCGCCATTTAAGTATAAGTGTTCATTTGCTGAATTTTGGACAGTCAGCGGTCGTGTGTACGTATGCTTATCCATATTAGATTAAACCTGTGGTTTGGTATATTTTATCTTGTCTCAAAAGTAAAAGCTTGATGATTCTTCCATTTTTTCACCACATATGCAGTAACCTTATTTGGGAGATAAATGAACATATATATATTTTTGTTTTTATTAAAAAAACAAATGGTTTCCCGTCTGTAATTTCTAGCCAATGTCAAAGCTTTTAATAAAACTTCATAATTAGTGTTTGTATGAATTCTTCATTTCCAATGCAAACTTTGATTAGCGATAACTTGAAATCCACTTGTGCTCCAAATTTCATTTTTCTTTTAAAATAAAGCTCATGGATTTCTTCAAAAATTATGTAATCATGTATTTATCTTCAAAATCTCGCCTTAATGGCTTAAATCGCCATTTAAGTCTAAGTGTTCATTTGGTGAAAGAGTTTGGGTTATTTCTTCAATTACTTGTTGCGTTATATTCTCTCTTTCATGATCTCAGGTTAAATCTTCGGTCGAAAAATGGAAAAGTAAATTCATATGAATATATAACTATTTTCCTTGAGATATCCTTCTCAGTAGCAAACAAATGGTTTCCCGTCTTATATTCTAGCCAATGTCAAAGCTTTTAATAAAACTTCATAATTAGTGTTTGTATAAATTCTTCATTTCCAATGCAAACTTTGATTAGCGATAACTTGAAATCCACTTGTGCTCCAAATTTCATTTTTCTTTTAAAATAAAGCTCATGGAATTCTTCAAAAATTATGTAATCATGTATTTGTCTTCAAAATCTCGCCTTAATGGTTTAAATCGCCATTTAAGTATAAGTGTTCATTTGCTGAATTTTGGACAGTCAGCGGTCGTGTGTACGTATGCTTATCCATATTAGATTAAACCTGTGGTTTGGTATATTTTATCTTGTCTCAAAAGTAAAAGCTTGATGATTCTTCCATTTTTTCACCACATATGCAGTAACCTTATTTGGGAGATAAATGAACATATATATATTTTTGTTTTTATTAAAAAAACAAATGGTTTCCCGTCTGTAATTTTTAGCCAATGTCAAAGCTTTTAATAAAACTTCATAATTAGTGTTTGTATGAATTCTTCATTTCCAATGCAAACTTTGATTAGCGATAACTTGAAATCCACTTGTGCTCCAAATTTCATTTTTCTTTTAAAATAAAGCTCATGGATTTCTTCAAAAATTATGTAATCATGTATTTATCTTCAAAATCTCGCCTTAATGGCTTAAATCGCCATTTAAGTCTAAGTGTTCATTTGGTGAAAGAGTTTGGGTTATTTCTTCAATTACTTGTTGCGTTATATTCTCTCTTTCATGATCTCAGGTTAAATCTTCGGTCGAAAAATGGAAAAGTAAATTCATATGAATATATAACTATTTTCCTTGAGATATCCTTCTCAGTAGCAAACAAATGGTTTCCCGTCTTATATTCTAGCCAATGTCAAAGCTTTTAATAAAACTTCATAATTAGTGTTTGTATAAATTCTTCATTTCCAATGCAAACTTTGATTAGCGATAACTTGAAATCCACTTGTGCTCCAAATTTCATTTTTCTTTTAAAATAAAGCTCATGGAATTCTTCAAAAATTATGTAATCATGTATTTGTCTTCAAAATCTCGCCTTAATGGTTTAAATCGCCATTTAAGTATAAGTGTTCATTTGCTGAATTTTGGACAGTCAGCGGTCGTGTGTACGTATGCTTATCCATATTAGATTAAACCTGTGGTTTGGTATATTTTATCTTGTCTCAAAAGTAAAAGCTTGATGATTCTTCCATTTTTTCACCACATATGCAGTAACCTTATTTGGGAGATAAATGAACATATATATATTTTTGTTTTTATTAAAAAAACAAATGGTTTCCCGTCTGTAATTTCTAGCCAATGTCAAAGCTTTTAATAAAACTTCATAATTAGTGTTTGTATGAATTCTTCATTTCCAATGCAAACTTTGATTAGCGATAACTTGAAATCCACTTGTGCTCCAAATTTCATTTTTCTTTTAAAATAAAGCTCATGGAATTCTTCAAAAATTATGTAATCATGTATTTATCTTCAAAATCTCGCCTTAATGGCTTAAATCGCCATTTAAGTCTAAGTGTTCATTTGGTGAAAGAGTTTGGGTTATTTCTTCAATTACTTGTTGCGTTATATTCTCTCTTTCATGATCTCAGGTTAAATCTTCGGTCGAAAAATGGAAAAGTAAATTCATATGAATATATAACTATTTTCCTTGAGATATCCTTCTCAGTAGCAAACAAATGGTTTCCCGTCTTATATTCTAGCCAATGTCAAAGCTTTTAATAAAACTTCATAATTAGTGTTTGTATAAATTCTTCATTTCCAATGCAAACTTTGATTAGCGATAACTTGAAATCCACTTGTGCTCCAAATTTCATTTTTCTTTTAAAATAAAGCTCATGGAATTCTTCAAAAATTATGTAATCATGTATTTGTCTTCAAAATCTCGCCTTAATGGTTTAAATCGCCATTTAAGTATAAGTGTTCATTTGCTGAATTTTGGACAGTCAGCGGTCGTGTGTACGTATGCTTATCCATATTAGATTAAACCTGTGGTTTGGTATATTTTATCTTGTCTCAAAAGTAAAAGCTTGATGATTCTTCCATTTTTTCACCACATATGCAGTAACCTTATTTGGGAGATAAATGAACATATATATATTTTTGTTTTTATTAAAAAAACAAATGGTTTCCCGTCTGTAATTTCTAGCCAATGTCAAAGCTTTTAATAAAACTTCATAATTAGTGTTTGTATGAATTCTTCATTTCCAATGCAAACTTTGATTAGCGATAACTTGAAATCCACTTGTGCTCCAAATTTCATTTTTCTTTTAAAATAAAGCTCATGGAATTCTTCAAAAATTATGTAATCATGTATTTGTCTTCAAAATCTCGCCTTAATGGTTTAAATCGCCATTTAAGTATAAGTGTTCATTTGCTGAATTTTGGACAGTCAGCGGTCGTGTGTACGTATGCTTATCCATATTAGATTAAACCTGTGGTTTGGTATATTTTATCTTGTCTCAAAAGTAAAAGCTTGATGATTCTTCCATTTTTTCACCACATATGCAGTAACCTTATTTGGGAGATAAATGAACATATATATATTTTTGTTTTTATTAAAAAAACAAATGGTTTCCCGTCTGTAATTTCTAGCCAATGTCAAAGCTTTTAATAAAACTTCATAATTAGTGTTTGTATGAATTCTTCATTTCCAATGCAAACTTTGATTAGCGATAACTTGAAATCCACTTGTGCTCCAAATTTCATTTTTCTTTTAAAATAAAGCTCATGGATTTCTTCAAAAATTATGTAATCATGTATTTATCTTCAAAATCTCGCCTTAATGGCTTAAATCGCCATTTAAGTCTAAGTGTTCATTTGGTGAAAGAGTTTGGGTTATTTCTTCAATTACTTGTTGCGTTATATTCTCTCTTTCATGATCTCAGGTTAAATCTTCGGTCGAAAAATGGAAAAGTAAATTCATATGAATATATAACTATTTTCCTTGAGATATCCTTCTCAGTAGCAAACAAATGGTTTCCCGTCTTATATTCTAGCCAATGTCAAAGCTTTTAATAAAACTTCATAATTAGTGTTTGTATAAATTCTTCATTTCCAATGCAAACTTTGATTAGCGATAACTTGAAATCCACTTGTGCTCCAAATTTCATTTTTCTTTTAAAATAAAGCTCATGGAATTCTTCAAAAATTATGTAATCATGTATTTGTCTTCAAAATCTCGCCTTAATGGTTTAAATCGCCATTTAAGTATAAGTGTTCATTTGCTGAATTTTGGACAGTCAGCGGTCGTGTGTACGTATGCTTATCCATATTAGATTAAACCTGTGGTTTGGTATATTTTATCTTGTCTCAAAAGTAAAAGCTTGATGATTCTTCCATTTTTTCACCACATATGCAGTAACCTTATTTGGGAGATAAATGAACATATATATATTTTTGTTTTTATTAAAAAAACAAATGGTTTCCCGTCTGTAATTTTTAGCCAATGTCAAAGCTTTTAATAAAACTTCATAATTAGTGTTTGTATGAATTCTTCATTTCCAATGCAAACTTTGATTAGCGATAACTTGAAATCCACTTGTGCTCCAAATTTCATTTTTCTTTTAAAATAAAGCTCATGGATTTCTTCAAAAATTATGTAATCATGTATTTATCTTCAAAATCTCGCCTTAATGGCTTAAATCGCCATTTAAGTCTAAGTGTTCATTTGGTGAAAGAGTTTGGGTTATTTCTTCAATTACTTGTTGCGTTATATTCTCTCTTTCATGATCTCAGGTTAAATCTTCGGTCGAAAAATGGAAAAGTAAATTCATATGAATATATAACTATTTTCCTTGAGATATCCTTCTCAGTAGCAAACAAATGGTTTCCCGTCTTATATTCTAGCCAATGTCAAAGCTTTTAATAAAACTTCATAATTAGTGTTTGTATAAATTCTTCATTTCCAATGCAAACTTTGATTAGCGATAACTTGAAATCCACTTGTGCTCCAAATTTCATTTTTCTTTTAAAATAAAGCTCATGGAATTCTTCAAAAATTATGTAATCATGTATTTGTCTTCAAAATCTCGCCTTAATGGTTTAAATCGCCATTTAAGTATAAGTGTTCATTTGCTGAATTTTGGACAGTCAGCGGTCGTGTGTACGTATGCTTATCCATATTAGATTAAACCTGTGGTTTGGTATATTTTATCTTGTCTCAAAAGTAAAAGCTTGATGATTCTTCCATTTTTTCACCACATATGCAGTAACCTTATTTGGGAGATAAATGAACATATATATATTTTTGTTTTTATTAAAAAAACAAATGGTTTCCCGTCTGTAATTTCTAGCCAATGTCAAAGCTTTTAATAAAACTTCATAATTAGTGTTTGTATGAATTCTTCATTTCCAATGCAAACTTTGATTAGCGATAACTTGAAATCCACTTGTGCTCCAAATTTCATTTTTCTTTTAAAATAAAGCTCATGGAATTCTTCAAAAATTATGTAATCATGTATTTGTCTTCAAAATCTCGCCTTAATGGTTTAAATCGCCATTTAAGTATAAGTGTTCATTTGCTGAATTTTGGACAGTCAGCGGTCGTGTGTACGTATGCTTATCCATATTAGATTAAACCTGTGGTTTGGTATATTTTATCTTGTCTCAAAAGTAAAAGCTTGATGATTCTTCCATTTTTTCACCACATATGCAGTAACCTTATTTGGGAGATAAATGAACATATATATATTTTTGTTTTTATTAAAAAAACAAATGGTTTCCCGTCTGTAATTTCTAGCCAATGTCAAAGCTTTTAATAAAACTTCATAATTAGTGTTTGTATGAATTCTTCATTTCCAATGCAAACTTTGATTAGCGATAACTTGAAATCCACTTGTGCTCCAAATTTCATTTTTCTTTTAAAATAAAGCTCATGGATTTCTTCAAAAATTATGTAATCATGTATTTATCTTCAAAATCTCGCCTTAATGGCTTAAATCGCCATTTAAGTCTAAGTGTTCATTTGGTGAAAGAGTTTGGGTTATTTCTTCAATTACTTGTTGCGTTATATTCTCTCTTTCATGATCTCAGGTTAAATCTTCGGTCGAAAAATGGAAAAGTAAATTCATATGAATATATAACTATTTTCCTTGAGATATCCTTCTCAGTAGCAAACAAATGGTTTCCCGTCTTATATTCTAGCCAATGTCAAAGCTTTTAATAAAACTTCATAATTAGTGTTTGTATAAATTCTTCATTTCCAATGCAAACTTTGATTAGCGATAACTTGAAATCCACTTGTGCTCCAAATTTCATTTTTCTTTTAAAATAAAGCTCATGGAATTCTTCAAAAATTATGTAATCATGTATTTGTCTTCAAAATCTCGCCTTAATGGTTTAAATCGCCATTTAAGTATAAGTGTTCATTTGCTGAATTTTGGACAGTCAGCGGTCGTGTGTACGTATGCTTATCCATATTAGATTAAACCTGTGGTTTGGTATATTTTATCTTGTCTCAAAAGTAAAAGCTTGATGATTCTTCCATTTTTTCACCACATATGCAGTAACCTTATTTGGGAGATAAATGAACATATATATATTTTTGTTTTTATTAAAAAAACAAATGGTTTCCCGTCTGTAATTTTTAGCCAATGTCAAAGCTTTTAATAAAACTTCATAATTAGTGTTTGTATGAATTCTTCATTTCCAATGCAAACTTTGATTAGCGATAACTTGAAATCCACTTGTGCTCCAAATTTTATTTTTCTTTTAAAATAAAGCTCATGGATTTCTTCAAAAATTATGTAATCATGTATTTATCTTCAAAATCTCGCCTTAATGGCTTTAATCGCCATTTAAGTCTAAGTGTTCATTTGGTGAAAGAGTTTGGGTTATTTCTTCAATTACTTGTTGCGTTATATTCTCTCTTTCATGATCTCAGGTTAAATCTTCGGTCGAAAAATGGAAAAGTAAATTCATATGAATATATAACTATTTTCCTTGAGATATCCTTCTCAGTAGCAAACAAATGGTTTCCCGTCTTATATTCTAGCCAATGTCAAAGCTTTTAATAAAACTTCATAATTAGTGTTTGTATAAATTCTTCATTTCCAATGCAAACTTTGATTAGCGATAACTTGAAATCCACTTGTGCTCCAAATTTCATTTTTCTTTTAAAATAAAGCTCATGGAATTCTTCAAAAATTATGTAATCATGTATTTGTCTTCAAAATCTCGCCTTAATGGTTTAAATCGCCATTTAAGTATAAGTGTTCATTTGCTGAATTTTGGACAGTCAGCGGTCGTGTGTACGTATGCTTATCCATATTAGATTAAACCTGTGGTTTGGTATATTTTATCTTGTCTCAAAAGTAAAAGCTTGATGATTCTTCCATTTTTTCACCACATATGCAGTAACCTTATTTGGGAGATAAATGAACATATATATATTTTTGTTTTTATTAAAAAAACAAATGGTTTCCCGTCTGTAATTTTTAGCCAATGTCAAAGCTTTTAATAAAACTTCATAATTAGTGTTTGTATGAATTCTTCATTTCCAATGCAAACTTTGATTAGCGATAACTTGAAATCCACTTGTGCTCCAAATTTCATTTTTCTTTTAAAATAAAGCTCATGGATTTCTTCAAAAATTATGTAATCATGTATTTATCTTCAAAATCTCGCCTTAATGGCTTAAATCGCCATTTAAGTCTAAGTGTTCATTTGGTGAAAGAGTTTGGGTTATTTCTTCAATTACTTGTTGCGTTATATTCTCTCTTTCATGATCTCAGGTTAAATCTTCGGTCGAAAAATGGAAAAGTAAATTCATATGAATATATAACTATTTTCCTTGAGATATCCTTCTCAGTAGCAAACAAATGGTTTCCCGTCTTATATTCTAGCCAATGTCAAAGCTTTTAATAAAACTTCATAATTAGTGTTTGTATAAATTCTTCATTTCCAATGCAAACTTTGATTAGCGATAACTTGAAATCCACTTGTGCTCCAAATTTCATTTTTCTTTTAAAATAAAGCTCATGGAATTCTTCAAAAATTATGTAATCATGTATTTGTCTTCAAAATCTCGCCTTAATGGTTTAAATCGCCATTTAAGTATAAGTGTTCATTTGCTGAATTTTGGACAGTCAGCGGTCGTGTGTACGTATGCTTATCCATATTAGATTAAACCTGTGGTTTGGTATATTTTATCTTGTCTCAAAAGTAAAAGCTTGATGATTCTTCCATTTTTTCACCACATATGCAGTAACCTTATTTGGGAGATAAATGAACATATATATATTTTTGTTTTTATTAAAAAAACAAATGGTTTCCCGTCTGTAATTTCTGGCCAATGTCAAAGCTTTTAATAAAACTTCATAATTAGTGTTTGTATGAATTCTTCATTTCCAATGCAAACTTTGATTAGCGATAACTTGAAATCCACTTGTGCTCCAAATTTCATTTTTCTTTTAAAATAAAGCTCATGGATTTCTTCAAAAATTATGTAATCATGTATTTATCTTCAAAATCTCGCCTTAATGGCTTAAATCGCCATTTAAGTCTAAGTGTTCATTTGGTGAAAGAGTTTGGGTTATTTCTTCAATTACTTGTTGCGTTATATTCTCTCTTTCATGATCTCAGGTTAAATCTTCGGTCGAAAAATGGAAAAGTAAATTCATATGAATATATAACTATTTTCCTTGAGATATCCTTCTCAGTAGCAAACAAATGGTTTCCCGTCTTATATTCTAGCCAATGTCAAAGCTTTTAATAAAACTTCATAATTAGTGTTTGTATAAATTCTTCATTTCCAATGCAAACTTTGATTAGCGATAACTTGAAATCCACTTGTGCTCCAAATTTCATTTTTCTTTTAAAATAAAGCTCATGGAATTCTTCAAAAATTATGTAATCATGTATTTGTCTTCAAAATCTCGCCTTAATGGTTTAAATCGCCATTTAAGTATAAGTGTTCATTTGCTGAATTTTGGACAGTCAGCGGTCGTGTGTACGTATGCTTATCCATATTAGATTAAACCTGTGGTTTGGTATATTTTATCTTGTCTCAAAAGTAAAAGCTTGATGATTCTTCCATTTTTTCACCACATATGCAGTAACCTTATTTGGGAGATAAATGAACATATATATATTTTTGTTTTTATTAAAAAAACAAATGGTTTCCCGTCTGTAATTTTTAGCCAATGTCAAAGCTTTTAATAAAACTTCATAATTAGTGTTTGTATGAATTCTTCATTTCCAATGCAAACTTTGATTAGCGATAACTTGAAATCCACTTGTGCTCCAAATTTTATTTTTCTTTTAAAATAAAGCTCATGGATTTCTTCAAAAATTATGTAATCATGTATTTATCTTCAAAATCTCGCCTTAATGGCTTTAATCGCCATTTAAGTCTAAGTGTTCATTTGGTGAAAGAGTTTGGGTTATTTCTTCAATTACTTGTTGCGTTATATTCTCTCTTTCATGATCTCAGGTTAAATCTTCGGTCGAAAAATGGAAAAGTAAATTCATATGAATATATAACTATTTTCCTTGAGATATCCTTCTCAGTAGCAAACAAATGGTTTCCCGTCTTATATTCTAGCCAATGTCAAAGCTTTTAATAAAACTTCATAATTAGTGTTTGTATAAATTCTTCATTTCCAATGCAAACTTTGATTAGCGATAACTTGAAATCCACTTGTGCTCCAAATTTCATTTTTCTTTTAAAATAAAGCTCATGGAATTCTTCAAAAATTATGTAATCATGTATTTGTCTTCAAAATCTCGCCTTAATGGTTTAAATCGCCATTTAAGTATAAGTGTTCATTTGCTGAATTTTGGACAGTCAGCGGTCGTGTGTACGTATGCTTATCCATATTAGATTAAACCTGTGGTTTGGTATATTTTATCTTGTCTCAAAAGTAAAAGCTTGATGATTCTTCCATTTTTTCACCACATATGCAGTAACCTTATTTGGGAGATAAATGAACATATATATATTTTTGTTTTTATTAAAAAAACAAATGGTTTCCCGTCTGTAATTTCTAGCCAATGTCAAAGCTTTTAATAAAACTTCATAATTAGTGTTTGTATGAATTCTTCATTTCCAATGCAAACTTTGATTAGCGATAACTTGAAATCCACTTGTGCTCCAAATTTCATTTTTCTTTTAAAATAAAGCTCATGGATTTCTTCAAAAATTATGTAATCATGTATTTATCTTCAAAATCTCGCCTTAATGGCTTAAATCGCCATTTAAGTCTAAGTGTTCATTTGGTGAAAGAGTTTGGGTTATTTCTTCAATTACTTGTTGCGTTATATTCTCTCTTTCATGATCTCAGGTTAAATCTTCGGTCGAAAAATGGAAAAGTAAATTCATATGAATATATAACTATTTTCCTTGAGATATCCTTCTCAGTAGCAAACAAATGGTTTCCCGTCTTATATTCTAGCCAATGTCAAAGCTTTTAATAAAACTTCATAATTAGTGTTTGTATAAATTCTTCATTTCCAATGCAAACTTTGATTAGCGATAACTTGAAATCCACTTGTGCTCCAAATTTCATTTTTCTTTTAAAATAAAGCTCATGGAATTCTTCAAAAATTATGTAATCATGTATTTGTCTTCAAAATCTCGCCTTAATGGTTTAAATCGCCATTTAAGTATAAGTGTTCATTTGCTGAATTTTGGACAGTCAGCGGTCGTGTGTACGTATGCTTATCCATATTAGATTAAACCTGTGGTTTGGTATATTTTATCTTGTCTCAAAAGTAAAAGCTTGATGATTCTTCCATTTTTTCACCACATATGCAGTAACCTTATTTGGGAGATAAATGAACATATATATATTTTTGTTTTTATTAAAAAAACAAATGGTTTCCCGTCTGTAATTTTTAGCCAATGTCAAAGCTTTTAATAAAACTTCATAATTAGTGTTTGTATGAATTCTTCATTTCCAATGCAAACTTTGATTAGCGATAACTTGAAATCCACTTGTGCTCCAAATTTTATTTTTCTTTTAAAATAAAGCTCATGGATTTCTTCAAAAATTATGTAATCATGTATTTATCTTCAAAATCTCGCCTTAATGGCTTTAATCGCCATTTAAGTCTAAGTGTTCATTTGGTGAAAGAGTTTGGGTTATTTCTTCAATTACTTGTTGCGTTATATTCTCTCTTTCATGATCTCAGGTTAAATCTTCGGTCGAAAAATGGAAAAGTAAATTCATATGAATATATAACTATTTTCCTTGAGATATCCTTCTCAGTAGCAAACAAATGGTTTCCCGTCTTATATTCTAGCCAATGTCAAAGCTTTTAATAAAACTTCATAATTAGTGTTTGTATAAATTCTTCATTTCCAATGCAAACTTTGATTAGCGATAACTTGAAATCCACTTGTGCTCCAAATTTCATTTTTCTTTTAAAATAAAGCTCATGGAATTCTTCAAAAATTATGTAATCATGTATTTGTCTTCAAAATCTCGCCTTAATGGTTTAAATCGCCATTTAAGTATAAGTGTTCATTTGCTGAATTTTGGACAGTCAGCGGTCGTGTGTACGTATGCTTATCCATATTAGATTAAACCTGTGGTTTGGTATATTTTATCTTGTCTCAAAAGTAAAAGCTTGATGATTCTTCCATTTTTTCACCACATATGCAGTAACCTTATTTGGGAGATAAATGAACATATATATATTTTTGTTTTTATTAAAAAAACAAATGGTTTCCCGTCTGTAATTTTTAGCCAATGTCAAAGCTTTTAATAAAACTTCATAATTAGTGTTTGTATGAATTCTTCATTTCCAATGCAAACTTTGATTAGCGATAACTTGAAATCCACTTGTGCTCCAAATTTCATTTTTCTTTTAAAATAAAGCTCATGGATTTCTTCAAAAATTATGTAATCATGTATTTATCTTCAAAATCTCGCCTTAATGGCTTAAATCGCCATTTAAGTCTAAGTGTTCATTTGGTGAAAGAGTTTGGGTTATTTCTTCAATTACTTGTTGCGTTATATTCTCTCTTTCATGATCTCAGGTTAAATCTTCGGTCGAAAAATGGAAAAGTAAATTCATATGAATATATAACTATTTTCCTTGAGATATCCTTCTCAGTAGCAAACAAATGGTTTCCCGTCTTATATTCTAGCCAATGTCAAAGCTTTTAATAAAACTTCATAATTAGTGTTTGTATAAATTCTTCATTTCCAATGCAAACTTTGATTAGCGATAACTTGAAATCCACTTGTGCTCCAAATTTCATTTTTCTTTTAAAATAAAGCTCATGGAATTCTTCAAAAATTATGTAATCATGTATTTGTCTTCAAAATCTCGCCTTAATGGTTTAAATCGCCATTTAAGTATAAGTGTTCATTTGCTGAATTTTGGACAGTCAGCGGTCGTGTGTACGTATGCTTATCCATATTAGATTAAACCTGTGGTTTGGTATATTTTATCTTGTCTCAAAAGTAAAAGCTTGATGATTCTTCCATTTTTTCACCACATATGCAGTAACCTTATTTGGGAGATAAATGAACATATATATATTTTTGTTTTTATTAAAAAAACAAATGGTTTCCCGTCTGTAATTTCTAGCCAATGTCAAAGCTTTTAATAAAACTTCATAATTAGTGTTTGTATGAATTCTTCATTTCCAATGCAAACTTTGATTAGCGATAACTTGAAATCCACTTGTGCTCCAAATTTCATTTTTCTTTTAAAATAAAGCTCATGGAATTCTTCAAAAATTATGTAATCATGTATTTGTCTTCAAAATCTCGCCTTAATGGTTTAAATCGCCATTTAAGTATAAGTGTTCATTTGCTGAATTTTGGACAGTCAGCGGTCGTGTGTACGTATGCTTATCCATATTAGATTAAACCTGTGGTTTGGTATATTTTATCTTGTCTCAAAAGTAAAAGCTTGATGATTCTTCCATTTTTTCACCACATATGCAGTAACCTTATTTGGGAGATAAATGAACATATATATATTTTTGTTTTTATTAAAAAAACAAATGGTTTCCCGTCTGTAATTTCTAGCCAATGTCAAAGCTTTTAATAAAACTTCATAATTAGTGTTTGTATGAATTCTTCATTTCCAATGCAAACTTTGATTAGCGATAACTTGAAATCCACTTGTGCTCCAAATTTCATTTTTCTTTTAAAATAAAGCTCATGGATTTCTTCAAAAATTATGTAATCATGTATTTATCTTCAAAATCTCGCCTTAATGGCTTAAATCGCCATTTAAGTCTAAGTGTTCATTTGGTGAAAGAGTTTGGGTTATTTCTTCAATTACTTGTTGCGTTATATTCTCTCTTTCATGATCTCAGGTTAAATCTTCGGTCGAAAAATGGAAAAGTAAATTCATATGAATATATAACTATTTTCCTTGAGATATCCTTCTCAGTAGCAAACAAATGGTTTCCCGTCTTATATTCTAGCCAATGTCAAAGCTTTTAATAAAACTTCATAATTAGTGTTTGTATAAATTCTTCATTTCCAATGCAAACTTTGATTAGCGATAACTTGAAATCCACTTGTGCTCCAAATTTCATTTTTCTTTTAAAATAAAGCTCATGGAATTCTTCAAAAATTATGTAATCATGTATTTGTCTTCAAAATCTCGCCTTAATGGTTTAAATCGCCATTTAAGTATAAGTGTTCATTTGCTGAATTTTGGACAGTCAGCGGTCGTGTGTACGTATGCTTATCCATATTAGATTAAACCTGTGGTTTGGTATATTTTATCTTGTCTCAAAAGTAAAAGCTTGATGATTCTTCCATTTTTTCACCACATATGCAGTAACCTTATTTGGGAGATAAATGAACATATATATATTTTTGTTTTTATTAAAAAAACAAATGGTTTCCCGTCTGTAATTTCTAGCCAATGTCAAAGCTTTTAATAAAACTTCATAATTAGTGTTTGTATGAATTCTTCATTTCCAATGCAAACTTTGATTAGCGATAACTTGAAATCCACTTGTGCTCCAAATTTCATTTTTCTTTTAAAATAAAGCTCATGGAATTCTTCAAAAATTATGTAATCATGTATTTGTCTTCAAAATCTCGCCTTAATGGTTTAAATCGCCATTTAAGTATAAGTGTTCATTTGCTGAATTTTGGACAGTCAGCGGTCGTGTGTACGTATGCTTATCCATATTAGATTAAACCTGTGGTTTGGTATATTTTATCTTGTCTCAAAAGTAAAAGCTTGATGATTCTTCCATTTTTTCACCACATATGCAGTAACCTTATTTGGGAGATAAATGAACATATATATATTTTTGTTTTTATTAAAAAAACAAATGGTTTCCCGTCTGTAATTTCTAGCCAATGTCAAAGCTTTTAATAAAACTTCATAATTAGTGTTTGTATGAATTCTTCATTTCCAATGCAAACTTTGATTAGCGATAACTTGAAATCCACTTGTGCTCCAAATTTCATTTTTCTTTTAAAATAAAGCTCATGGATTTCTTCAAAAATTATGTAATCATGTATTTATCTTCAAAATCTCGCCTTAATGGCTTAAATCGCCATTTAAGTCTAAGTGTTCATTTGGTGAAAGAGTTTGGGTTATTTCTTCAATTACTTGTTGCGTTATATTCTCTCTTTCATGATCTCAGGTTAAATCTTCGGTCGAAAAATGGAAAAGTAAATTCATATGAATATATAACTATTTTCCTTGAGATATCCTTCTCAGTAGCAAACAAATGGTTTCCCGTCTTATATTCTAGCCAATGTCAAAGCTTTTAATAAAACTTCATAATTAGTGTTTGTATAAATTCTTCATTTCCAATGCAAACTTTGATTAGCGATAACTTGAAATCCACTTGTGCTCCAAATTTCATTTTTCTTTTAAAATAAAGCTCATGGAATTCTTCAAAAATTATGTAATCATGTATTTGTCTTCAAAATCTCGCCTTAATGGTTTAAATCGCCATTTAAGTATAAGTGTTCATTTGCTGAATTTTGGACAGTCAGCGGTCGTGTGTACGTATGCTTATCCATATTAGATTAAACCTGTGGTTTGGTATATTTTATCTTGTCTCAAAAGTAAAAGCTTGATGATTCTTCCATTTTTTCACCACATATGCAGTAACCTTATTTGGGAGATAAATGAACATATATATATTTTTGTTTTTATTAAAAAAACAAATGGTTTCCCGTCTGTAATTTTTAGCCAATGTCAAAGCTTTTAATAAAACTTCATAATTAGTGTTTGTATGAATTCTTCATTTCCAATGCAAACTTTGATTAGCGATAACTTGAAATCCACTTGTGCTCCAAATTTTATTTTTCTTTTAAAATAAAGCTCATGGATTTCTTCAAAAATTATGTAATCATGTATTTATCTTCAAAATCTCGCCTTAATGGCTTTAATCGCCATTTAAGTCTAAGTGTTCATTTGGTGAAAGAGTTTGGGTTATTTCTTCAATTACTTGTTGCGTTATATTCTCTCTTTCATGATCTCAGGTTAAATCTTCGGTCGAAAAATGGAAAAGTAAATTCATATGAATATATAACTATTTTCCTTGAGATATCCTTCTCAGTAGCAAACAAATGGTTTCCCGTCTTATATTCTAGCCAATGTCAAAGCTTTTAATAAAACTTCATAATTAGTGTTTGTATAAATTCTTCATTTCCAATGCAAACTTTGATTAGCGATAACTTGAAATCCACTTGTGCTCCAAATTTCATTTTTCTTTTAAAATAAAGCTCATGGAATTCTTCAAAAATTATGTAATCATGTATTTGTCTTCAAAATCTCGCCTTAATGGTTTAAATCGCCATTTAAGTATAAGTGTTCATTTGCTGAATTTTGGACAGTCAGCGGTCGTGTGTACGTATGCTTATCCATATTAGATTAAACCTGTGGTTTGGTATATTTTATCTTGTCTCAAAAGTAAAAGCTTGATGATTCTTCCATTTTTTCACCACATATGCAGTAACCTTATTTGGGAGATAAATGAACATATATATATTTTTGTTTTTATTAAAAAAACAAATGGTTTCCCGTCTGTAATTTTTAGCCAATGTCAAAGCTTTTAATAAAACTTCATAATTAGTGTTTGTATGAATTCTTCATTTCCAATGCAAACTTTGATTAGCGATAACTTGAAATCCACTTGTGCTCCAAATTTCATTTTTCTTTTAAAATAAAGCTCATGGATTTCTTCAAAAATTATGTAATCATGTATTTATCTTCAAAATCTCGCCTTAATGGCTTAAATCGCCATTTAAGTCTAAGTGTTCATTTGGTGAAAGAGTTTGGGTTATTTCTTCAATTACTTGTTGCGTTATATTCTCTCTTTCATGATCTCAGGTTAAATCTTCGGTCGAAAAATGGAAAAGTAAATTCATATGAATATATAACTATTTTCCTTGAGATATCCTTCTCAGTAGCAAACAAATGGTTTCCCGTCTTATATTCTAGCCAATGTCAAAGCTTTTAATAAAACTTCATAATTAGTGTTTGTATAAATTCTTCATTTCCAATGCAAACTTTGATTAGCGATAACTTGAAATCCACTTGTGCTCCAAATTTCATTTTTCTTTTAAAATAAAGCTCATGGAATTCTTCAAAAATTATGTAATCATGTATTTGTCTTCAAAATCTCGCCTTAATGGTTTAAATCGCCATTTAAGTATAAGTGTTCATTTGCTGAATTTTGGACAGTCAGCGGTCGTGTGTACGTATGCTTATCCATATTAGATTAAACCTGTGGTTTGGTATATTTTATCTTGTCTCAAAAGTAAAAGCTTGATGATTCTTCCATTTTTTCACCACATATGCAGTAACCTTATTTGGGAGATAAATGAACATATATATATTTTTGTTTTTATTAAAAAAACAAATGGTTTCCCGTCTGTAATTTCTAGCCAATGTCAAAGCTTTTAATAAAACTTCATAATTAGTGTTTGTATGAATTCTTCATTTCCAATGCAAACTTTGATTAGCGATAACTTGAAATCCACTTGTGCTCCAAATTTCATTTTTCTTTTAAAATAAAGCTCATGGATTTCTTCAAAAATTATGTAATCATGTATTTATCTTCAAAATCTCGCCTTAATGGCTTAAATCGCCATTTAAGTCTAAGTGTTCATTTGGTGAAAGAGTTTGGGTTATTTCTTCAATTACTTGTTGCGTTATATTCTCTCTTTCATGATCTCAGGTTAAATCTTCGGTCGAAAAATGGAAAAGTAAATTCATATGAATATATAACTATTTTCCTTGAGATATCCTTCTCAGTAGCAAACAAATGGTTTCCCGTCTTATATTCTAGCCAATGTCAAAGCTTTTAATAAAACTTCATAATTAGTGTTTGTATAAATTCTTCATTTCCAATGCAAACTTTGATTAGCGATAACTTGAAATCCACTTGTGCTCCAAATTTCATTTTTCTTTTAAAATAAAGCTCATGGAATTCTTCAAAAATTATGTAATCATGTATTTGTCTTCAAAATCTCGCCTTAATGGTTTAAATCGCCATTTAAGTATAAGTGTTCATTTGCTGAATTTTGGACAGTCAGCGGTCGTGTGTACGTATGCTTATCCATATTAGATTAAACCTGTGGTTTGGTATATTTTATCTTGTCTCAAAAGTAAAAGCTTGATGATTCTTCCATTTTTTCACCACATATGCAGTAACCTTATTTGGGAGATAAATGAACATATATATATTTTTGTTTTTATTAAAAAAACAAATGGTTTCCCGTCTGTAATTTTTAGCCAATGTCAAAGCTTTTAATAAAACTTCATAATTAGTGTTTGTATAAATTCTTCATTTCCAATGCAAACTTTGATTAGCGATAACTTGAAATCCACTTGTGCTCCAAATTTCATTTTTCTTTTAAAATAAAGCTCATGGAATTCTTCAAAAATTATGTAATCATGTATTTGTCTTCAAAATCTCGCCTTAATGGTTTAAATCGCCATTTAAGTATAAGTGTTCATTTGCTGAATTTTGGACAGTCAGCGGTCGTGTGTACGTATGCTTATCCATATTAGATTAAACCTGTGGTTTGGTATATTTTATCTTGTCTCAAAAGTAAAAGCTTGATGATTCTTCCATTTTTTCACCACATATGCAGTAACCTTATTTGGGAGATAAATGAACATATATATATTTTTGTTTTTATTAAAAAAACAAATGGTTTCCCGTCTGTAATTTTTAGCCAATGTCAAAGCTTTTAATAAAACTTCATAATTAGTGTTTGTATGAATTCTTCATTTCCAATGCAAACTTTGATTAGCGATAACTTGAAATCCACTTGTGCTCCAAATTTCATTTTTCTTTTAAAATAAAGCTCATGGATTTCTTCAAAAATTATGTAATCATGTATTTATCTTCAAAATCTCGCCTTAATGGCTTTAATCGCCATTTAAGTCTGAGTGTTCATTTGGTGAAAGAGTTTGGGTTATTTCTTCAATTACTTGTTGCGTTATATTCTCTCTTTCATGATCTCAGGTTAAATCTTCGGTCGAAAAATGGAAAAGTAAATTCATATGAATATATAACTATTTTCCTTGAGATATCCTTCTCAGTAGCAAACAAATGGTTTCCCGTCTTATATTCTAGCCAATGTCAAAGCTTTTAATAAAACTTCATAATTAGTGTTTGTATAAATTCTTCATTTCCAATGCAAACTTTGATTAGCGATAACTTGAAATCCACTTGTGCTCCAAATTTCATTTTTCTTTTAAAATAAAGCTCATGGAATTCTTCAAAAATTATGTAATCATGTATTTGTCTTCAAAATCTCGCCTTAATGGTTTAAATCGCCATTTAAGTATAAGTGTTCATTTGCTGAATTTTGGACAGTCAGCGGTCGTGTGTACGTATGCTTATCCATATTAGATTAAACCTGTGGTTTGGTATATTTTATCTTGTCTCAAAAGTAAAAGCTTGATGATTCTTCCATTTTTTTACCACATATGCAGTAACCTTATTTGGGAGATAAATGAACATATATATATTTTTGTTTTTATTAAAAAAACAAATGGTTTCCCGTCTGTAATTTCTAGCCAATGTCAAAGCTTTTAATAAAACTTCATAATTAGTGTTTGTATGAATTCTTCATTTCCAATGCAAACTTTGATTAGCGATAACTTGAAATCCACTTGTGCTCCAAATTTCATTTTTCTTTTAAAATAAAGCTCATGGATTTCTTCAAAAATTATGTAATCATGTATTTATCTTCAAAATCTCGCCTTAATGGCTTAAATCGCCATTTAAGTCTAAGTGTTCATTTGGTGAAAGAGTTTGGGTTATTTCTTCAATTACTTGTTGCGTTATATTCTCTCTTTCATGATCTCAGGTTAAATCTTCGGTCGAAAAATGGAAAAGTAAATTCATATGAATATATAACTATTTTCCTTGAGATATCCTTCTCAGTAGCAAACAAATGGTTTCCCGTCTTATATTCTAGCCAATGTCAAAGCTTTTAATAAAACTTCATAATTAGTGTTTGTATAAATTCTTCATTTCCAATGCAAACTTTGATTAGCGATAACTTGAAATCCACTTGTGCTCCAAATTTCATTTTTCTTTTAAAATAAAGCTCATGGAATTCTTCAAAAATTATGTAATCATGTATTTGTCTTCAAAATCTCGCCTTAATGGTTTAAATCGCCATTTAAGTATAAGTGTTCATTTGCTGAATTTTGGACAGTCAGCGGTCGTGTGTACTTATGCTTATCCATATTAGATTAAACCTGTGGTTTGGTATATTTTATCTTGTCTCAAAAGTAAAAGCTTGATGATTCTTCCATTTTTTCACCACATATGCAGTAACCTTATTTGGGAGATAAATGAACATATATATATTTTTGTTTTTATTAAAAAAACAAATGGTTTCCCGTCTGTAATTTCTAGCCAATGTCAAAGCTTTTAATAAAACTTCATAATTAGTGTTTGTATAAATTCTTCATTTCCAATGCAAACTTTGATTAGCGATAACTTGAAATCCACTTGTGCTCCAAATTTCATTTTTCTTTTAAAATAAAGCTCATGGAATTCTTCAAAAATTATGTAATCATGTATTTGTCTTCAAAATCTCGCCTTAATGGCTTAAATCGCCATTTAAGTCTAAGTGTTCATTTGGTGAAAGAGTTTGGGTTATTTCTTCAATTACTTGTTGCGTTATATTCTCTCTTTCATGATCTCAGGTTAAATCTTCGGTCGAAAAATGGAAAAGTAAATTCATATGAATATATAACTATTTTCCTTGAGATATCCTTCTCAGTAGCAAACAAATGGTTTCCCGTCTTATATTCTAGCCAATGTCAAAGCTTTTAATAAAACTTCATAATTAGTGTTTGTATAAATTCTTCATTTCCAATGCAAACTTTGATTAGCGATAACTTGAAATCCACTTGTGCTCCAAATTTCATTTTTCTTTTAAAATAAAGCTCATGGAATTCTTCAAAAATTATGTAATCATGTATTTGTCTTCAAAATCTCGCCTTAATGGTTTAAATCGCCATTTAAGTATAAGTGTTCATTTGCTGAATTTTGGACAGTCAGCGGTCGTGTGTACTTATGCTTATCCATATTAGATTAAACCTGTGGTTTGGTATATTTTATCTTGTCTCAAAAGTAAAAGCTTGATGATTCTTCCATTTTTTCACCACATATGCAGTAACCTTATTTGGGAGATAAATGAACATATATATATTTTTGTTTTTATTAAAAAAACAAATGGTTTCCTGTCTGTAATTTTTAGCCAATGTCAAAGCTTTTAATAAAACTTCATAATTAGTGTTTGTATGAATTCTTCATTTCCAATGCAAACTTTGATTAGCGATAACTTGAAATCCACTTGTGCTCCAAATTTCATTTTTCTTTTAAAATAAAGCTCATGGATTTCTTCAAAAATTATGTAATCATGTATTTATCTTCAAAATCTCGCCTTAATGGCTTTAATCGCCATTTAAGTCTAAGTGTTCATTTGGTGAAAGAGTTTGGGTTATTTCTTCAATTACTTGTTGCGTTATATTCTCTCTTTCATGATCTCAGGTTAAATCTTCGGTCGAAAAATGGAAAAGTAAATTCATATGAATATATAACTATTTTCCTTGAGATATCCTTCTCAGTAGCAAACAAATGGTTTCCCGTCTTATATTCTAGCCAATGTCAAAGCTTTTAATAAAACTTCATAATTAGTGTTTGTATAAATTCTTCATTTCCAATGCAAACTTTGATTAGCGATAACTTGAAATCCACTTGTGCTCCAAATTTCATTTTTCTTTTAAAATAAAGCTCATGGAATTCTTCAAAAATTATGTAATCATGTATTTGTCTTCAAAATCTCGCCTTAATGGTTTAAATCGCCATTTAAGTATAAGTGTTCATTTGCTGAATTTTGGACAGTCAGCGGTCGTGTGTACGTATGCTTATCCATATTAGATTAAACCTGTGGTTTGGTATATTTTATCTTGTCTCAAAAGTAAAAGCTTGATGATTCTTCCATTTTTTCACCACATATGCAGTAACCTTATTTGGGAGATAAATGAACATATATATATTTTTGTTTTTATTAAAAAAACAAATGGTTTCCCGTCTGTAATTTTTAGCCAATGTCAAAGCTTTTAATAAAACTTCATAATTAGTGTTTGTATGAATTCTTCATTTCCAATGCAAACTTTGATTAGCGATAACTTGAAATCCACTTGTGCTCCAAATTTCATTTTTCTTTTAAAATAAAGCTCATGGATTTCTTCAAAAATTATGTAATCATGTATTTATCTTCAAAATCTCGCCTTAATGGCTTAAATCGCCATTTAAGTCTAAGTGTTCATTTGGTGAAAGAGTTTGGGTTATTTCTTCAATTACTTGTTGCGTTATATTCTCTCTTTCATGATCTCAGGTTAAATCTTCGGTCGAAAAATGGAAAAGTAAATTCATATGAATATATAACTATTTTCCTTGAGATATCCTTCTCAGTAGCAAACAAATGGTTTCCCGTCTTATATTCTAGCCAATGTCAAAGCTTTTAATAAAACTTCATAATTAGTGTTTGTATAAATTCTTCATTTCCAATGCAAACTTTGATTAGCGATAACTTGAAATCCACTTGTGCTCCAAATTTCATTTTTCTTTTAAAATAAAGCTCATGGAATTCTTCAAAAATTATGTAATCATGTATTTGTCTTCAAAATCTCGCCTTAATGGTTTAAATCGCCATTTAAGTATAAGTGTTCATTTGCTGAATTTTGGACAGTCAGCGGTCGTGTGTACGTATGCTTATCCATATTAGATTAAACCTGTGGTTTGGTATATTTTATCTTGTCTCAAAAGTAAAAGCTTGATGATTCTTCCATTTTTTCACCACATATGCAGTAACCTTATTTGGGAGATAAATGAACATATATATATTTTTGTTTTTATTAAAAAAACAAATGGTTTCCCGTCTGTAATTTTTAGCCAATGTCAAAGCTTTTAATAAAACTTCATAATTAGTGTTTGTATGAATTCTTCATTTCCAATGCAAACTTTGATTAGCGATAACTTGAAATCCACTTGTGCTCCAAATTTCATTTTTCTTTTAAAATAAAGCTCATGGATTTCTTCAAAAATTATGTAATCATGTATTTATCTTCAAAATCTCGCCTTAATGGCTTTAATCGCCATTTAAGTCTGAGTGTTCATTTGGTGAAAGAGTTTGGGTTATTTCTTCAATTACTTGTTGCGTTATATTCTCTCTTTCATGATCTCAGGTTAAATCTTCGGTCGAAAAATGGAAAAGTAAATTCATATGAATATATAACTATTTTCCTTGAGATATCCTTCTCAGTAGCAAACAAATGGTTTCCCGTCTTATATTCTAGCCAATGTCAAAGCTTTTAATAAAACTTCATAATTAGTGTTTGTATAAATTCTTCATTTCCAATGCAAACTTTGATTAGCGATAACTTGAAATCCACTTGTGCTCCAAATTTCATTTTTCTTTTAAAATAAAGCTCATGGAATTCTTCAAAAATTATGTAATCATGTATTTGTCTTCAAAATCTCGCCTTAATGGTTTAAATCGCCATTTAAGTATAAGTGTTCATTTGCTGAATTTTGGACAGTCAGCGGTCGTGTGTACGTATGCTTATCCATATTAGATTAAACCTGTGGTTTGGTATATTTTATCTTGTCTCAAAAGTAAAAGCTTGATGATTCTTCCATTTTTTCACCACATATGCAGTAACCTTATTTGGGAGATAAATGAACATATATATATTTTTGTTTTTATTAAAAAAACAAATGGTTTCCCGTCTGTAATTTCTAGCCAATGTCAAAGCTTTTAATAAAACTTCATAATTAGTGTTTGTATGAATTCTTCATTTCCAATGCAAACTTTGATTAGCGATAACTTGAAATCCACTTGTGCTCCAAATTTCATTTTTCTTTTAAAATAAAGCTCATGGATTTCTTCAAAAATTATGTAATCATGTATTTATCTTCAAAATCTCGCCTTAATGGCTTAAATCGCCATTTAAGTCTAAGTGTTCATTTGGTGAAAGAGTTTGGGTTATTTCTTCAATTACTTGTTGCGTTATATTCTCTCTTTCATGATCTCAGGTTAAATCTTCGGTCGAAAAATGGAAAAGTAAATTCATATGAATATATAACTATTTTCCTTGAGATATCCTTCTCAGTAGCAAACAAATGGTTTCCCGTCTTATATTCTAGCCAATGTCAAAGCTTTTAATAAAACTTCATAATTAGTGTTTGTATAAATTCTTCATTTCCAATGCAAACTTTGATTAGCGATAACTTGAAATCCACTTGTGCTCCAAATTTCATTTTTCTTTTAAAATAAAGCTCATGGAATTCTTCAAAAATTATGTAATCATGTATTTGTCTTCAAAATCTCGCCTTAATGGTTTAAATCGCCATTTAAGTATAAGTGTTCATTTGCTGAATTTTGGACAGTCAGCGGTCGTGTGTACGTATGCTTATCCATATTAGATTAAACCTGTGGTTTGGTATATTTTATCTTGTCTCAAAAGTAAAAGCTTGATGATTCTTCCATTTTTTCACCACATATGCAGTAACCTTATTTGGGAGATAAATGAACATATATATATTTTTGTTTTTATTAAAAAAACAAATGGTTTCCCGTCTGTAATTTTTAGCCAATGTCAAAGCTTTTAATAAAACTTCATAATTAGTGTTTGTATGAATTCTTCATTTCCAATGCAAACTTTGATTAGCGATAACTTGAAATCCACTTGTGCTCCAAATTTCATTTTTCTTTTAAAATAAAGCTCATGGATTTCTTCAAAAATTATGTAATCATGTATTTATCTTCAAAATCTCGCCTTAATGGCTTTAATCGCCATTTAAGTCTGAGTGTTCATTTGGTGAAAGAGTTTGGGTTATTTCTTCAATTACTTGTTGCGTTATATTCTCTCTTTCATGATCTCAGGTTAAATCTTCGGTCGAAAAATGGAAAAGTAAATTCATATGAATATATAACTATTTTCCTTGAGATATCCTTCTCAGTAGCAAACAAATGGTTTCCCGTCTTATATTCTAGCCAATGTCAAAGCTTTTAATAAAACTTCATAATTAGTGTTTGTATAAATTCTTCATTTCCAATGCAAACTTTGATTAGCGATAACTTGAAATCCACTTGTGCTCCAAATTTCATTTTTCTTTTAAAATAAAGCTCATGGAATTCTTCAAAAATTATGTAATCATGTATTTGTCTTCAAAATCTCGCCTTAATGGTTTAAATCGCCATTTAAGTATAAGTGTTCATTTGCTGAATTTTGGACAGTCAGCGGTCGTGTGTACGTATGCTTATCCATATTAGATTAAACCTGTGGTTTGGTATATTTTATCTTGTCTCAAAAGTAAAAGCTTGATGATTCTTCCATTTTTTCACCACATATGCAGTAACCTTATTTGGGAGATAAATGAACATATATATATTTTTGTTTTTATTAAAAAAACAAATGGTTTCCCGTCTGTAATTTCTAGCCAATGTCAAAGCTTTTAATAAAACTTCATAATTAGTGTTTGTATGAATTCTTCATTTCCAATGCAAACTTTGATTAGCGATAACTTGAAATCCACTTGTGCTCCAAATTTCATTTTTCTTTTAAAATAAAGCTCATGGATTTCTTCAAAAATTATGTAATCATGTATTTATCTTCAAAATCTCGCCTTAATGGCTTAAATCGCCATTTAAGTCTAAGTGTTCATTTGGTGAAAGAGTTTGGGTTATTTCTTCAATTACTTGTTGCGTTATATTCTCTCTTTCATGATCTCAGGTTAAATCTTCGGTCGAAAAATGGAAAAGTAAATTCATATGAATATATAACTATTTTCCTTGAGATATCCTTCTCAGTAGCAAACAAATGGTTTCCCGTCTTATATTCTAGCCAATGTCAAAGCTTTTAATAAAACTTCATAATTAGTGTTTGTATAAATTCTTCATTTCCAATGCAAACTTTGATTAGCGATAACTTGAAATCCACTTGTGCTCCAAATTTCATTTTTCTTTTAAAATAAAGCTCATGGAATTCTTCAAAAATTATGTAATCATGTATTTGTCTTCAAAATCTCGCCTTAATGGTTTAAATCGCCATTTAAGTATAAGTGTTCATTTGCTGAATTTTGGACAGTCAGCGGTCGTGTGTACTTATGCTTATCCATATTAGATTAAACCTGTGGTTTGGTATATTTTATCTTGTCTCAAAAGTAAAAGCTTGATGATTCTTCCATTTTTTCACCACATATGCAGTAACCTTATTTGGGAGATAAATGAACATATATATATTTTTGTTTTTATTAAAAAAACAAATGGTTTCCCGTCTGTAATTTTTAGCCAATGTCAAAGCTTTTGATAAAACTTCATAATTAGTGTTTGTATGAATTCTTCATTTCCAATGCAAACTTTGATTAGCGATAACTTGAAATCCACTTGTGCTCCAAATTTCATTTTTCTTTTAAAATAAAGCTCATGGATTTCTTCAAAAATTATGTAATCATGTATTTATCTTCAAAATCTCGCCTTAATGGCTTAAATCGCCATTTAAGTCTAAGTGTTCATTTGGTGAAAGAGTTTGGGTTATTTCTTCAATTACTTGTTGCGTTATATTCTCTCTTTCATGATCTCAGGTTAAATCTTCGGTCGAAAAATGGAAAAGTAAATTCATATGAATATATAACTATTTTCCTTGAGATATCCTTCTCAGTAGCAAACAAATGGTTTCCCGTCTTATATTCTAGCCAATGTCAAAGCTTTTAATAAAACTTCATAATTAGTGTTTGTATAAATTCTTCATTTCCAATGCAAACTTTGATTAGCGATAACTTGAAATCCACTTGTGCTCCAAATTTCATTTTTCTTTTAAAATAAAGCTCATGGAATTCTTCAAAAATTATGTAATCATGTATTTGTCTTCAAAATCTCGCCTTAATGGTTTAAATCGCCATTTAAGTATAAGTGTTCATTTGCTGAATTTTGGACAGTCAGCGGTCGTGTGTACGTATGCTTATCCATATTAGATTAAACCTGTGGTTTGGTATATTTTATCTTGTCTCAAAAGTAAAAGCTTGATGATTCTTCCATTTTTTCACCACATATGCAGTAACCTTATTTGGGAGATAAATGAACATATATATATTTTTGTTTTTATTAAAAAAACAAATGGTTTCCCGTCTGTAATTTCTAGCCAATGTCAAAGCTTTTAATAAAACTTCATAATTAGTGTTTGTATAAATTCTTTATTTCCAATGCAAACTTTGATTAGCGATAACTTGAAATCCACTTGTGCTCCAAATTTCATTTTTCTTTTAAAATAAAGCTCATGGAATTCTTCAAAAATTATGTAATCATGTATTTGTCTTCAAAATCTCGCCTTAATGGCTTAAATCGCCATTTAAGTCTAAGTGTTCATTTGGTGAAAGAGTTTGGGTTATTTCTTCAATTACTTGTTGCGTTATATTCTCTCTTTCATGATCTCAGGTTAAATCTTCGGTCGAAAAATGGAAAAGTAAATTCATATGAATATATAACTATTTTCCTTGAGATATCCTTCTCAGTAGCAAACAAATGGTTTCCCGTCTTATATTCTAGCCAATGTCAAAGCTTTTAATAAAACTTCATAATTAGTGTTTGTATAAATTCTTCATTTCCAATGCAAACTTTGATTAGCGATAACTTGAAATCCACTTGTGCTCCAAATTTCATTTTTCTTTTAAAATAAAGCTCATGGAATTCTTCAAAAATTATGTAATCATGTATTTGTCTTCAAAATCTCGCCTTAATGGTTTAAATCGCCATTTAAGTATAAGTGTTCATTTGCTGAATTTTGGACAGTCAGCGGTCGTGTGTACTTATGCTTATCCATATTAGATTAAACCTGTGGTTTGGTATATTTTATCTTGTCTCAAAAGTAAAAGCTTGATGATTCTTCCATTTTTTCACCACATATGCAGTAACCTTATTTGGGAGATAAATGAACATATATATATTTTTGTTTTTATTAAAAAAACAAATGGTTTCCTGTCTGTAATTTTTAGCCAATGTCAAAGCTTTTAATAAAACTTCATAATTAGTGTTTGTATGAATTCTTCATTTCCAATGCAAACTTTGATTAGCGATAACTTGAAATCCACTTGTGCTCCAAATTTCATTTTTCTTTTAAAATAAAGCTCATGGATTTCTTCAAAAATTATGTAATCATGTATTTATCTTCAAAATCTCGCCTTAATGGCTTAAATCGCCATTTAAGTCTAAGTGTTCATTTGGTGAAAGAGTTTGGGTTATTTCTTCAATTACTTGTTGCGTTATATTCTCTCTTTCATGATCTCAGGTTAAATCTTCGGTCGAAAAATGGAAAAGTAAATTCATATGAATATATAACTATTTTCCTTGAGATATCCTTCTCAGTAGCAAACAAATGGTTTCCCGTCTTATATTCTAGCCAATGTCAAAGCTTTTAATAAAACTTCATAATTAGTGTTTGTATAAATTCTTCATTTCCAATGCAAACTTTGATTAGCGATAACTTGAAATCCACTTGTGCTCCAAATTTCATTTTTCTTTTAAAATAAAGCTCATGGAATTCTTCAAAAATTATGTAATCATGTATTTGTCTTCAAAATCTCGCCTTAATGGTTTAAATCGCCATTTAAGTATAAGTGTTCATTTGCTGAATTTTGGACAGTCAGCGGTCGTGTGTACGTATGCTTATCCATATTAGATTAAACCTGTGGTTTGGTATATTTTATCTTGTCTCAAAAGTAAAAGCTTGATGATTCTTCCATTTTTTCACCACATATGCAGTAACCTTATTTGGGAGATAAATGAACATATATATATTTTTGTTTTTATTAAAAAAACAAATGGTTTCCCGTCTGTAATTTTTAGCCAATGTCAAAGCTTTTAATAAAACTTCATAATTAGTGTTTGTATGAATTCTTCATTTCCAATGCAAACTTTGATTAGCGATAACTTGAAATCCACTTGTGCTCCAAATTTCATTTTTCTTTTAAAATAAAGCTCATGGATTTCTTCAAAAATTATGTAATCATGTATTTATCTTCAAAATCTCGCCTTAATGGCTTAAATCGCCATTTAAGTCTAAGTGTTCATTTGGTGAAAGAGTTTGGGTTATTTCTTCAATTACTTGTTGCGTTATATTCTCTCTTTCATGATCTCAGGTTAAATCTTCGGTCGAAAAATGGAAAAGTAAATTCATATGAATATATAACTATTTTCCTTGAGATATCCTTCTCAGTAGCAAACAAATGGTTTCCCGTCTTATATTCTAGCCAATGTCAAAGCTTTTAATAAAACTTCATAATTAGTGTTTGTATAAATTCTTCATTTCCAATGCAAACTTTGATTAGCGATAACTTGAAATCCACTTGTGCTCCAAATTTCATTTTTCTTTTAAAATAAAGCTCATGGAATTCTTCAAAAATTATGTAATCATGTATTTGTCTTCAAAATCTCGCCTTAATGGTTTAAATCGCCATTTAAGTATAAGTGTTCATTTGCTGAATTTTGGACAGTCAGCGGTCGTGTGTACGTATGCTTATCCATATTAGATTAAACCTGTGGTTTGGTATATTTTATCTTGTCTCAAAAGTAAAAGCTTGATGATTCTTCCATTTTTTCACCACATATGCAGTAACCTTATTTGGGAGATAAATGAACATATATATATTTTTGTTTTTATTAAAAAAACAAATGGTTTCCCGTCTGTAATTTCTAGCCAATGTCAAAGCTTTTAATAAAACTTCATAATTAGTGTTTGTATAAATTCTTTATTTCCAATGCAAACTTTGATTAGCGATAACTTGAAATCCACTTGTGCTCCAAATTTCATTTTTCTTTTAAAATAAAGCTCATGGAATTCTTCAAAAATTATGTAATCATGTATTTGTCTTCAAAATCTCGCCTTAATGGCTTAAATCGCCATTTAAGTCTAAGTGTTCATTTGGTGAAAGAGTTTGGGTTATTTCTTCAATTACTTGTTGCGTTATATTCTCTCTTTCATGATCTCAGGTTAAATCTTCGGTCGAAAAATGGAAAAGTAAATTCATATGAATATATAACTATTTTCCTTGAGATATCCTTCTCAGTAGCAAACAAATGGTTTCCCGTCTTATATTCTAGCCAATGTCAAAGCTTTTAATAAAACTTCATAATTAGTGTTTGTATAAATTCTTCATTTCCAATGCAAACTTTGATTAGCGATAACTTGAAATCCACTTGTGCTCCAAATTTCATTTTTCTTTTAAAATAAAGCTCATGGAATTCTTCAAAAATTATGTAATCATGTATTTGTCTTCAAAATCTCGCCTTAATGGTTTAAATCGCCATTTAAGTATAAGTGTTCATTTGCTGAATTTTGGACAGTCAGCGGTCGTGTGTACTTATGCTTATCCATATTAGATTAAACCTGTGGTTTGGTATATTTTATCTTGTCTCAAAAGTAAAAGCTTGATGATTCTTCCATTTTTTCACCACATATGCAGTAACCTTATTTGGGAGATAAATGAACATATATATATTTTTGTTTTTATTAAAAAAACAAATGGTTTCCTGTCTGTAATTTTTAGCCAATGTCAAAGCTTTTAATAAAACTTCATAATTAGTGTTTGTATGAATTCTTCATTTCCAATGCAAACTTTGATTAGCGATAACTTGAAATCCACTTGTGCTCCAAATTTCATTTTTCTTTTAAAATAAAGCTCATGGATTTCTTCAAAAATTATGTAATCATGTATTTATCTTCAAAATCTCGCCTTAATGGCTTAAATCGCCATTTAAGTCTAAGTGTTCATTTGGTGAAAGAGTTTGGGTTATTTCTTCAATTACTTGTTGCGTTATATTCTCTCTTTCATGATCTCAGGTTAAATCTTCGGTCGAAAAATGGAAAAGTAAATTCATATGAATATATAACTATTTTCCTTGAGATATCCTTCTCAGTAGCAAACAAATGGTTTCCCGTCTTATATTCTAGCCAATGTCAAAGCTTTTAATAAAACTTCATAATTAGTGTTTGTATAAATTCTTCATTTCCAATGCAAACTTTGATTAGCGATAACTTGAAATCCACTTGTGCTCCAAATTTCATTTTTCTTTTAAAATAAAGCTCATGGAATTCTTCAAAAATTATGTAATCATGTATTTGTCTTCAAAATCTCGCCTTAATGGTTTAAATCGCCATTTAAGTATAAGTGTTCATTTGCTGAATTTTGGACAGTCAGCGGTCGTGTGTACGTATGCTTATCCATATTAGATTAAACCTGTGGTTTGGTATATTTTATCTTGTCTCAAAAGTAAAAGCTTGATGATTCTTCCATTTTTTCACCACATATGCAGTAACCTTATTTGGGAGATAAATGAACATATATATATTTTTGTTTTTATTAAAAAAACAAATGGTTTCCCGTCTGTAATTTTTAGCCAATGTCAAAGCTTTTAATAAAACTTCATAATTAGTGTTTGTATGAATTCTTCATTTCCAATGCAAACTTTGATTAGCGATAACTTGAAATCCACTTGTGCTCCAAATTTCATTTTTCTTTTAAAATAAAGCTCATGGATTTCTTCAAAAATTATGTAATCATGTATTTATCTTCAAAATCTCGCCTTAATGGCTTAAATCGCCATTTAAGTCTAAGTGTTCATTTGGTGAAAGAGTTTGGGTTATTTCTTCAATTACTTGTTGCGTTATATTCTCTCTTTCATGATCTCAGGTTAAATCTTCGGTCGAAAAATGGAAAAGTAAATTCATATGAATATATAACTATTTTCCTTGAGATATCCTTCTCAGTAGCAAACAAATGGTTTCCCGTCTTATATTCTAGCCAATGTCAAAGCTTTTAATAAAACTTCATAATTAGTGTTTGTATAAATTCTTCATTTCCAATGCAAACTTTGATTAGCGATAACTTGAAATCCACTTGTGCTCCAAATTTCATTTTTCTTTTAAAATAAAGCTCATGGAATTCTTCAAAAATTATGTAATCATGTATTTGTCTTCAAAATCTCGCCTTAATGGTTTAAATCGCCATTTAAGTATAAGTGTTCATTTGCTGAATTTTGGACAGTCAGCGGTCGTGTGTACGTATGCTTATCCATATTAGATTAAACCTGTGGTTTGGTATATTTTATCTTGTCTCAAAAGTAAAAGCTTGATGATTCTTCCATTTTTTCACCACATATGCAGTAACCTTATTTGGGAGATAAATGAACATATATATATTTTTGTTTTTATTAAAAAAACAAATGGTTTCCCGTCTGTAATTTTTAGCCAATGTCAAAGCTTTTAATAAAACTTCATAATTAGTGTTTGTATGAATTCTTCATTTCCAATGCAAACTTTGATTAGCGATAACTTGAAATCCACTTGTGCTCCAAATTTCATTTTTCTTTTAAAATAAAGCTCATGGATTTCTTCAAAAATTATGTAATCATGTATTTATCTTCAAAATCTCGCCTTAATGGCTTTAATCGCCATTTAAGTCTGAGTGTTCATTTGGTGAAAGAGTTTGGGTTATTTCTTCAATTACTTGTTGCGTTATATTCTCTCTTTCATGATCTCAGGTTAAATCTTCGGTCGAAAAATGGAAAAGTAAATTCATATGAATATATAACTATTTTCCTTGAGATATCCTTCTCAGTAGCAAACAAATGGTTTCCCGTCTTATATTCTAGCCAATGTCAAAGCTTTTAATAAAACTTCATAATTAGTGTTTGTATAAATTCTTCATTTCCAATGCAAACTTTGATTAGCGATAACTTGAAATCCACTTGTGCTCCAAATTTCATTTTTCTTTTAAAATAAAGCTCATGGAATTCTTCAAAAATTATGTAATCATGTATTTGTCTTCAAAATCTCGCCTTAATGGTTTAAATCGCCATTTAAGTATAAGTGTTCATTTGCTGAATTTTGGACAGTCAGCGGTCGTGTGTACGTATGCTTATCCATATTAGATTAAACCTGTGGTTTGGTATATTTTATCTTGTCTCAAAAGTAAAAGCTTGATGATTCTTCCATTTTTTCACCACATATGCAGTAACCTTATTTGGGAGATAAATGAACATATATATATTTTTGTTTTTATTAAAAAAACAAATGGTTTCCCGTCTGTAATTTCTAGCCAATGTCAAAGCTTTTAATAAAACTTCATAATTAGTGTTTGTATAAATTCTTCATTTCCAATGCAAACTTTGATTAGCGATAACTTGAAATCCACTTGTGCTCCAAATTTCATTTTTCTTTTAAAATAAAGCTCATGGAATTCTTCAAAAATTATGTAATCATGTATTTGTCTTCAAAATCTCGCCTTAATGGCTTAAATCGCCATTTAAGTCTAAGTGTTCATTTGGTGAAAGAGTTTGGGTTATTTCTTCAATTACTTGTTGCGTTATATTCTCTCTTTCATGATCTCAGGTTAAATCTTCGGTCGAAAAATGGAAAAGTAAATTCATATGAATATATAACTATTTTCCTTGAGATATCCTTCTCAGTAGCAAACAAATGGTTTCCCGTCTTATATTCTAGCCAATGTCAAAGCTTTTAATAAAACTTCATAATTAGTGTTTGTATAAATTCTTCATTTCCAATGCAAACTTTGATTAGCGATAACTTGAAATCCACTTGTGCTCCAAATTTCATTTTTCTTTTAAAATAAAGCTCATGGAATTCTTCAAAAATTATGTAATCATGTATTTGTCTTCAAAATCTCGCCTTAATGGTTTAAATCGCCATTTAAGTATAAGTGTTCATTTGCTGAATTTTGGACAGTCAGCGGTCGTGTGTACTTATGCTTATCCATATTAGATTAAACCTGTGGTTTGGTATATTTTATCTTGTCTCAAAAGTAAAAGCTTGATGATTCTTCCATTTTTTCACCACATATGCAGTAACCTTATTTGGGAGATAAATGAACATATATATATTTTTGTTTTTATTAAAAAAACAAATGGTTTCCTGTCTGTAATTTTTAGCCAATGTCAAAGCTTTTAATAAAACTTCATAATTAGTGTTTGTATGAATTCTTCATTTCCAATGCAAACTTTGATTAGCGATAACTTGAAATCCACTTGTGCTCCAAATTTCATTTTTCTTTTAAAATAAAGCTCATGGATTTCTTCAAAAATTATGTAATCATGTATTTATCTTCAAAATCTCGCCTTAATGGCTTAAATCGCCATTTAAGTCTAAGTGTTCATTTGGTGAAAGAGTTTGGGTTATTTCTTCAATTACTTGTTGCGTTATATTCTCTCTTTCATGATCTCAGGTTAAATCTTCGGTCGAAAAATGGAAAAGTAAATTCATATGAATATATAACTATTTTCCTTGAGATATCCTTCTCAGTAGCAAACAAATGGTTTCCCGTCTTATATTCTAGCCAATGTCAAAGCTTTTAATAAAACTTCATAATTAGTGTTTGTATAAATTCTTCATTTCCAATGCAAACTTTGATTAGCGATAACTTGAAATCCACTTGTGCTCCAAATTTCATTTTTCTTTTAAAATAAAGCTCATGGAATTCTTCAAAAATTATGTAATCATGTATTTGTCTTCAAAATCTCGCCTTAATGGTTTAAATCGCCATTTAAGTATAAGTGTTCATTTGCTGAATTTTGGACAGTCAGCGGTCGTGTGTACGTATGCTTATCCATATTAGATTAAACCTGTGGTTTGGTATATTTTATCTTGTCTCAAAAGTAAAAGCTTGATGATTCTTCCATTTTTTCACCACATATGCAGTAACCTTATTTGGGAGATAAATGAACATATATATATTTTTGTTTTTATTAAAAAAACAAATGGTTTCCCGTCTGTAATTTTTAGCCAATGTCAAAGCTTTTAATAAAACTTCATAATTAGTGTTTGTATGAATTCTTCATTTCCAATGCAAACTTTGATTAGCGATAACTTGAAATCCACTTGTGCTCCAAATTTCATTTTTCTTTTAAAATAAAGCTCATGGATTTCTTCAAAAATTATGTAATCATGTATTTATCTTCAAAATCTCGCCTTAATGGCTTAAATCGCCATTTAAGTCTAAGTGTTCATTTGGTGAAAGAGTTTGGGTTATTTCTTCAATTACTTGTTGCGTTATATTCTCTCTTTCATGATCTCAGGTTAAATCTTCGGTCGAAAAATGGAAAAGTAAATTCATATGAATATATAACTATTTTCCTTGAGATATCCTTCTCAGTAGCAAACAAATGGTTTCCCGTCTTATATTCTAGCCAATGTCAAAGCTTTTAATAAAACTTCATAATTAGTGTTTGTATAAATTCTTCATTTCCAATGCAAACTTTGATTAGCGATAACTTGAAATCCACTTGTGCTCCAAATTTCATTTTTCTTTTAAAATAAAGCTCATGGAATTCTTCAAAAATTATGTAATCATGTATTTGTCTTCAAAATCTCGCCTTAATGGTTTAAATCGCCATTTAAGTATAAGTGTTCATTTGCTGAATTTTGGACAGTCAGCGGTCGTGTGTACGTATGCTTATCCATATTAGATTAAACCTGTGGTTTGGTATATTTTATCTTGTCTCAAAAGTAAAAGCTTGATGATTCTTCCATTTTTTCACCACATATGCAGTAACCTTATTTGGGAGATAAATGAACATATATATATTTTTGTTTTTATTAAAAAAACAAATGGTTTCCCGTCTGTAATTTTTAGCCAATGTCAAAGCTTTTAATAAAACTTCATAATTAGTGTTTGTATGAATTCTTCATTTCCAATGCAAACTTTGATTAGCGATAACTTGAAATCCACTTGTGCTCCAAATTTCATTTTTCTTTTAAAATAAAGCTCATGGATTTCTTCAAAAATTATGTAATCATGTATTTATCTTCAAAATCTCGCCTTAATGGCTTAAATCGCCATTTAAGTCTAAGTGTTCATTTGGTGAAAGAGTTTGGGTTATTTCTTCAATTACTTGTTGCGTTATATTCTCTCTTTCATGATCTCAGGTTAAATCTTCGGTCGAAAAATGGAAAAGTAAATTCATATGAATATATAACTATTTTCCTTGAGATATCCTTCTCAGTAGCAAACAAATGGTTTCCCGTCTTATATTCTAGCCAATGTCAAAGCTTTTAATAAAACTTCATAATTAGTGTTTGTATAAATTCTTCATTTCCAATGCAAACTTTGATTAGCGATAACTTGAAATCCACTTGTGCTCCAAATTTCATTTTTCTTTTAAAATAAAGCTCATGGAATTCTTCAAAAATTATGTAATCATGTATTTGTCTTCAAAATCTCGCCTTAATGGTTTAAATCGCCATTTAAGTATAAGTGTTCATTTGCTGAATTTTGGACAGTCAGCGGTCGTGTGTACGTATGCTTATCCATATTAGATTAAACCTGTGGTTTGGTATATTTTATCTTGTCTCAAAAGTAAAAGCTTGATGATTCTTCCATTTTTTCACCACATATGCAGTAACCTTATTTGGGAGATAAATGAACATATATATATTTTTGTTTTTATTAAAAAAACAAATGGTTTCCCGTCTGTAATTTTTAGCCAATGTCAAAGCTTTTAATAAAACTTCATAATTAGTGTTTGTATGAATTCTTCATTTCCAATGCAAACTTTGATTAGCGATAACTTGAAATCCACTTGTGCTCCAAATTTCATTTTTCTTTTAAAATAAAGCTCATGGATTTCTTCAAAAATTATGTAATCATGTATTTATCTTCAAAATCTCGCCTTAATGGCTTAAATCGCCATTTAAGTCTAAGTGTTCATTTGGTGAAAGAGTTTGGGTTATTTCTTCAATTACTTGTTGCGTTATATTCTCTCTTTCATGATCTCAGGTTAAATCTTCGGTCGAAAAATGGAAAAGTAAATTCATATGAATATATAACTATTTTCCTTGAGATATCCTTCTCAGTAGCAAACAAATGGTTTCCCGTCTTATATTCTAGCCAATGTCAAAGCTTTTAATAAAACTTCATAATTAGTGTTTGTATAAATTCTTCATTTCCAATGCAAACTTTGATTAGCGATAACTTGAAATCCACTTGTGCTCCAAATTTCATTTTTCTTTTAAAATAAAGCTCATGGAATTCTTCAAAAATTATGTAATCATGTATTTGTCTTCAAAATCTCGCCTTAATGGTTTAAATCGCCATTTAAGTATAAGTGTTCATTTGCTGAATTTTGGACAGTCAGCGGTCGTGTGTACGTATGCTTATCCATATTAGATTAAACCTGTGGTTTGGTATATTTTATCTTGTCTCAAAAGTAAAAGCTTGATGATTCTTCCATTTTTTCACCACATATGCAGTAACCTTATTTGGGAGATAAATGAACATATATATATTTTTGTTTTTATTAAAAAAACAAATGGTTTCCCGTCTGTAATTTTTAGCCAATGTCAAAGCTTTTAATAAAACTTCATAATTAGTGTTTGTATGAATTCTTCATTTCCAATGCAAACTTTGATTAGCGATAACTTGAAATCCACTTGTGCTCCAAATTTCATTTTTCTTTTAAAATAAAGCTCATGGATTTCTTCAAAAATTATGTAATCATGTATTTATCTTCAAAATCTCGCCTTAATGGCTTTAATCGCCATTTAAGTCTGAGTGTTCATTTGGTGAAAGAGTTTGGGTTATTTCTTCAATTACTTGTTGCGTTATATTCTCTCTTTCATGATCTCAGGTTAAATCTTCGGTCGAAAAATGGAAAAGTAAATTCATATGAATATATAACTATTTTCCTTGAGATATCCTTCTCAGTAGCAAACAAATGGTTTCCCGTCTTATATTCTAGCCAATGTCAAAGCTTTTAATAAAACTTCATAATTAGTGTTTGTATAAATTCTTCATTTCCAATGCAAACTTTGATTAGCGATAACTTGAAATCCACTTGTGCTCCAAATTTCATTTTTCTTTTAAAATAAAGCTCATGGAATTCTTCAAAAATTATGTAATCATGTATTTGTCTTCAAAATCTCGCCTTAATGGTTTAAATCGCCATTTAAGTATAAGTGTTCATTTGCTGAATTTTGGACAGTCAGCGGTCGTGTGTACGTATGCTTATCCATATTAGATTAAACCTGTGGTTTGGTATATTTTATCTTGTCTCAAAAGTAAAAGCTTGATGATTCTTCCATTTTTTCACCACATATGCAGTAACCTTATTTGGGAGATAAATGAACATATATATATTTTTGTTTTTATTAAAAAAACAAATGGTTTCCCGTCTGTAATTTCTAGCCAATGTCAAAGCTTTTAATAAAACTTCATAATTAGTGTTTGTATAAATTCTTCATTTCCAATGCAAACTTTGATTAGCGATAACTTGAAATCCACTTGTGCTCCAAATTTCATTTTTCTTTTAAAATAAAGCTCATGGAATTCTTCAAAAATTATGTAATCATGTATTTGTCTTCAAAATCTCGCCTTAATGGCTTAAATCGCCATTTAAGTCTAAGTGTTCATTTGGTGAAAGAGTTTGGGTTATTTCTTCAATTACTTGTTGCGTTATATTCTCTCTTTCATGATCTCAGGTTAAATCTTCGGTCGAAAAATGGAAAAGTAAATTCATATGAATATATAACTATTTTCCTTGAGATATCCTTCTCAGTAGCAAACAAATGGTTTCCCGTCTTATATTCTAGCCAATGTCAAAGCTTTTAATAAAACTTCATAATTAGTGTTTGTATAAATTCTTCATTTCCAATGCAAACTTTGATTAGCGATAACTTGAAATCCACTTGTGCTCCAAATTTCATTTTTCTTTTAAAATAAAGCTCATGGAATTCTTCAAAAATTATGTAATCATGTATTTGTCTTCAAAATCTCGCCTTAATGGTTTAAATCGCCATTTAAGTATAAGTGTTCATTTGCTGAATTTTGGACAGTCAGCGGTCGTGTGTACTTATGCTTATCCATATTAGATTAAACCTGTGGTTTGGTATATTTTATCTTGTCTCAAAAGTAAAAGCTTGATGATTCTTCCATTTTTTCACCACATATGCAGTAACCTTATTTGGGAGATAAATGAACATATATATATTTTTGTTTTTATTAAAAAAACAAATGGTTTCCTGTCTGTAATTTTTAGCCAATGTCAAAGCTTTTAATAAAACTTCATAATTAGTGTTTGTATGAATTCTTCATTTCCAATGCAAACTTTGATTAGCGATAACTTGAAATCCACTTGTGCTCCAAATTTCATTTTTCTTTTAAAATAAAGCTCATGGATTTCTTCAAAAATTATGTAATCATGTATTTATCTTCAAAATCTCGCCTTAATGGCTTAAATCGCCATTTAAGTCTAAGTGTTCATTTGGTGAAAGAGTTTGGGTTATTTCTTCAATTACTTGTTGCGTTATATTCTCTCTTTCATGATCTCAGGTTAAATCTTCGGTCGAAAAATGGAAAAGTAAATTCATATGAATATATAACTATTTTCCTTGAGATATCCTTCTCAGTAGCAAACAAATGGTTTCCCGTCTTATATTCTAGCCAATGTCAAAGCTTTTAATAAAACTTCATAATTAGTGTTTGTATAAATTCTTCATTTCCAATGCAAACTTTGATTAGCGATAACTTGAAATCCACTTGTGCTCCAAATTTCATTTTTCTTTTAAAATAAAGCTCATGGAATTCTTCAAAAATTATGTAATCATGTATTTGTCTTCAAAATCTCGCCTTAATGGTTTAAATCGCCATTTAAGTATAAGTGTTCATTTGCTGAATTTTGGACAGTCAGCGGTCGTGTGTACGTATGCTTATCCATATTAGATTAAACCTGTGGTTTGGTATATTTTATCTTGTCTCAAAAGTAAAAGCTTGATGATTCTTCCATTTTTTCACCACATATGCAGTAACCTTATTTGGGAGATAAATGAACATATATATATTTTTGTTTTTATTAAAAAAACAAATGGTTTCCCGTCTGTAATTTTTAGCCAATGTCAAAGCTTTTAATAAAACTTCATAATTAGTGTTTGTATGAATTCTTCATTTCCAATGCAAACTTTGATTAGCGATAACTTGAAATCCACTTGTGCTCCAAATTTCATTTTTCTTTTAAAATAAAGCTCATGGATTTCTTCAAAAATTATGTAATCATGTATTTATCTTCAAAATCTCGCCTTAATGGCTTAAATCGCCATTTAAGTCTAAGTGTTCATTTGGTGAAAGAGTTTGGGTTATTTCTTCAATTACTTGTTGCGTTATATTCTCTCTTTCATGATCTCAGGTTAAATCTTCGGTCGAAAAATGGAAAAGTAAATTCATATGAATATATAACTATTTTCCTTGAGATATCCTTCTCAGTAGCAAACAAATGGTTTCCCGTCTTATATTCTAGCCAATGTCAAAGCTTTTAATAAAACTTCATAATTAGTGTTTGTATAAATTCTTCATTTCCAATGCAAACTTTGATTAGCGATAACTTGAAATCCACTTGTGCTCCAAATTTCATTTTTCTTTTAAAATAAAGCTCATGGAATTCTTCAAAAATTATGTAATCATGTATTTGTCTTCAAAATCTCGCCTTAATGGTTTAAATCGCCATTTAAGTATAAGTGTTCATTTGCTGAATTTTGGACAGTCAGCGGTCGTGTGTACGTATGCTTATCCATATTAGATTAAACCTGTGGTTTGGTATATTTTATCTTGTCTCAAAAGTAAAAGCTTGATGATTCTTCCATTTTTTCACCACATATGCAGTAACCTTATTTGGGAGATAAATGAACATATATATATTTTTGTTTTTATTAAAAAAACAAATGGTTTCCCGTCTGTAATTTTTAGCCAATGTCAAAGCTTTTAATAAAACTTCATAATTAGTGTTTGTATGAATTCTTCATTTCCAATGCAAACTTTGATTAGCGATAACTTGAAATCCACTTGTGCTCCAAATTTCATTTTTCTTTTAAAATAAAGCTCATGGATTTCTTCAAAAATTATGTAATCATGTATTTATCTTCAAAATCTCGCCTTAATGGCTTAAATCGCCATTTAAGTCTAAGTGTTCATTTGGTGAAAGAGTTTGGGTTATTTCTTCAATTACTTGTTGCGTTATATTCTCTCTTTCATGATCTCAGGTTAAATCTTCGGTCGAAAAATGGAAAAGTAAATTCATATGAATATATAACTATTTTCCTTGAGATATCCTTCTCAGTAGCAAACAAATGGTTTCCCGTCTTATATTCTAGCCAATGTCAAAGCTTTTAATAAAACTTCATAATTAGTGTTTGTATAAATTCTTCATTTCCAATGCAAACTTTGATTAGCGATAACTTGAAATCCACTTGTGCTCCAAATTTCATTTTTCTTTTAAAATAAAGCTCATGGAATTCTTCAAAAATTATGTAATCATGTATTTGTCTTCAAAATCTCGCCTTAATGGTTTAAATCGCCATTTAAGTATAAGTGTTCATTTGCTGAATTTTGGACAGTCAGCGGTCGTGTGTACGTATGCTTATCCATATTAGATTAAACCTGTGGTTTGGTATATTTTATCTTGTCTCAAAAGTAAAAGCTTGATGATTCTTCCATTTTTTCACCACATATGCAGTAACCTTATTTGGGAGATAAATGAACATATATATATTTTTGTTTTTATTAAAAAAACAAATGGTTTCCCGTCTGTAATTTTTAGCCAATGTCAAAGCTTTTAATAAAACTTCATAATTAGTGTTTGTATGAATTCTTCATTTCCAATGCAAACTTTGATTAGCGATAACTTGAAATCCACTTGTGCTCCAAATTTCATTTTTCTTTTAAAATAAAGCTCATGGATTTCTTCAAAAATTATGTAATCATGTATTTATCTTCAAAATCTCGCCTTAATGGCTTTAATCGCCATTTAAGTCTGAGTGTTCATTTGGTGAAAGAGTTTGGGTTATTTCTTCAATTACTTGTTGCGTTATATTCTCTCTTTCATGATCTCAGGTTAAATCTTCGGTCGAAAAATGGAAAAGTAAATTCATATGAATATATAACTATTTTCCTTGAGATATCCTTCTCAGTAGCAAACAAATGGTTTCCCGTCTTATATTCTAGCCAATGTCAAAGCTTTTAATAAAACTTCATAATTAGTGTTTGTATAAATTCTTCATTTCCAATGCAAACTTTGATTAGCGATAACTTGAAATCCACTTGTGCTCCAAATTTCATTTTTCTTTTAAAATAAAGCTCATGGAATTCTTCAAAAATTATGTAATCATGTATTTGTCTTCAAAATCTCGCCTTAATGGTTTAAATCGCCATTTAAGTATAAGTGTTCATTTGCTGAATTTTGGACAGTCAGCGGTCGTGTGTACGTATGCTTATCCATATTAGATTAAACCTGTGGTTTGGTATATTTTATCTTGTCTCAAAAGTAAAAGCTTGATGATTCTTCCATTTTTTCACCACATATGCAGTAACCTTATTTGGGAGATAAATGAACATATATATATTTTTGTTTTTATTAAAAAAACAAATGGTTTCCCGTCTGTAATTTCTAGCCAATGTCAAAGCTTTTAATAAAACTTCATAATTAGTGTTTGTATAAATTCTTCATTTCCAATGCAAACTTTGATTAGCGATAACTTGAAATCCACTTGTGCTCCAAATTTCATTTTTCTTTTAAAATAAAGCTCATGGAATTCTTCAAAAATTATGTAATCATGTATTTGTCTTCAAAATCTCGCCTTAATGGCTTAAATCGCCATTTAAGTCTAAGTGTTCATTTGGTGAAAGAGTTTGGGTTATTTCTTCAATTACTTGTTGCGTTATATTCTCTCTTTCATGATCTCAGGTTAAATCTTCGGTCGAAAAATGGAAAAGTAAATTCATATGAATATATAACTATTTTCCTTGAGATATCCTTCTCAGTAGCAAACAAATGGTTTCCCGTCTTATATTCTAGCCAATGTCAAAGCTTTTAATAAAACTTCATAATTAGTGTTTGTATAAATTCTTCATTTCCAATGCAAACTTTGATTAGCGATAACTTGAAATCCACTTGTGCTCCAAATTTCATTTTTCTTTTAAAATAAAGCTCATGGAATTCTTCAAAAATTATGTAATCATGTATTTGTCTTCAAAATCTCGCCTTAATGGTTTAAATCGCCATTTAAGTATAAGTGTTCATTTGCTGAATTTTGGACAGTCAGCGGTCGTGTGTACTTATGCTTATCCATATTAGATTAAACCTGTGGTTTGGTATATTTTATCTTGTCTCAAAAGTAAAAGCTTGATGATTCTTCCATTTTTTCACCACATATGCAGTAACCTTATTTGGGAGATAAATGAACATATATATATTTTTGTTTTTATTAAAAAAACAAATGGTTTCCTGTCTGTAATTTTTAGCCAATGTCAAAGCTTTTATTAAAACTTCATAATTAGTGTTTGTATGAATTCTTCATTTCCAATGCAAACTTTGATTAGCGATAACTTGAAATCCACTTGTGCTCCAAATTTCATTTTTCTTTTAAAATAAAGCTCATGGATTTCTTCAAAAATTATGTAATCATGTATTTATCTTCAAAATCTCGCCTTAATGGCTTAAATCGCCATTTAAGTCTAAGTGTTCATTTGGTGAAAGAGTTTGGGTTATTTCTTCAATTACTTGTTGCGTTATATTCTCTCTTTCATGATCTCAGGTTAAATCTTCGGTCGAAAAATGGAAAAGTAAATTCATATGAATATATAACTATTTTCCTTGAGATATCCTTCTCAGTAGCAAACAAATGGTTTCCCGTCTTATATTCTAGCCAATGTCAAAGCTTTTAATAAAACTTCATAATTAGTGTTTGTATAAATTCTTCATTTCCAATGCAAACTTTGATTAGCGATAACTTGAAATCCACTTGTGCTCCAAATTTCATTTTTCTTTTAAAATAAAGCTCATGGAATTCTTCAAAAATTATGTAATCATGTATTTGTCTTCAAAATCTCGCCTTAATGGTTTAAATCGCCATTTAAGTATAAGTGTTCATTTGCTGAATTTTGGACAGTCAGCGGTCGTGTGTACGTATGCTTATCCATATTAGATTAAACCTGTGGTTTGGTATATTTTATCTTGTCTCAAAAGTAAAAGCTTGATGATTCTTCCATTTTTTCACCACATATGCAGTAACCTTATTTGGGAGATAAATGAACATATATATATTTTTGTTTTTATTAAAAAAACAAATGGTTTCCCGTCTGTAATTTTTAGCCAATGTCAAAGCTTTTAATAAAACTTCATAATTAGTGTTTGTATGAATTCTTCATTTCCAATGCAAACTTTGATTAGCGATAACTTGAAATCCACTTGTGCTCCAAATTTCATTTTTCTTTTAAAATAAAGCTCATGGATTTCTTCAAAAATTATGTAATCATGTATTTATCTTCAAAATCTCGCCTTAATGGCTTAAATCGCCATTTAAGTCTAAGTGTTCATTTGGTGAAAGAGTTTGGGTTATTTCTTCAATTACTTGTTGCGTTATATTCTCTCTTTCATGATCTCAGGTTAAATCTTCGGTCGAAAAATGGAAAAGTAAATTCATATGAATATATAACTATTTTCCTTGAGATATCCTTCTCAGTAGCAAACAAATGGTTTCCCGTCTTATATTCTAGCCAATGTCAAAGCTTTTAATAAAACTTCATAATTAGTGTTTGTATAAATTCTTCATTTCCAATGCAAACTTTGATTAGCGATAACTTGAAATCCACTTGTGCTCCAAATTTCATTTTTCTTTTAAAATAAAGCTCATGGAATTCTTCAAAAATTATGTAATCATGTATTTGTCTTCAAAATCTCGCCTTAATGGTTTAAATCGCCATTTAAGTATAAGTGTTCATTTGCTGAATTTTGGACAGTCAGCGGTCGTGTGTACGTATGCTTATCCATATTAGATTAAACCTGTGGTTTGGTATATTTTATCTTGTCTCAAAAGTAAAAGCTTGATGATTCTTCCATTTTTTCACCACATATGCAGTAACCTTATTTGGGAGATAAATGAACATATATATATTTTTGTTTTTATTAAAAAAACAAATGGTTTCCCGTCTGTAATTTCTAGCCAATGTCAAAGCTTTTAATAAAACTTCATAATTAGTGTTTGTATGAATTCTTCATTTCCAATGCAAACTTTGATTAGCGATAACTTGAAATCCACTTGTGCTCCAAATTTCATTTTTCTTTTAAAATAAAGCTCATGGATTTCTTCAAAAATTATGTAATCATGTATTTATCTTCAAAATCTCGCCTTAATGGCTTAAATCGCCATTTAAGTCTAAGTGTTCAGTTGGTGAAAGAGTTTGGGTTATTTCTTCAATTACTTGTTGCGTTATATTCTCTCTTTCATGATCTCAGGTTAAATCTTCGGTCGAAAAATGGAAAAGTAAATTCATATGAATATATAACTATTTTCCTTGAGATATCCTTCTCAGTAGCAAACAAATGGTTTCCCGTCTTATATTCTAGCCAATGTCAAAGCTTTTAATAAAACTTCATAATTAGTGTTTGTATAAATTCTTCATTTCCAATGCAAACTTTGATTAGCGATAACTTGAAATCCACTTGTGCTCCAAATTTCATTTTTCTTTTAAAATAAAGCTCATGGAATTCTTCAAAAATTATGTAATCATGTATTTGTCTTCAAAATCTCGCCTTAATGGTTTAAATCGCCATTTAAGTATAAGTGTTCATTTGCTGAATTTTGGACAGTCAGCGGTCGTGTGTACGTATGCTTATCCATATTAGATTAAACCTGTGGTTTGGTATATTTTATCTTGTCTCAAAAGTAAAAGCTTGATGATTCTTCCATTTTTTCACCACATATGCAGTAACCTTATTTGGGAGATAAATGAACATATATATATTTTTGTTTTTATTAAAAAAACAAATGGTTTCCCGTCTGTAATTTTTAGCCAATGTCAAAGCTTTTAATAAAACTTCATAATTAGTGTTTGTATGAATTCTTCATTTCCAATGCAAACTTTGATTAGCGATAACTTGAAATCCACTTGTGCTCCAAATTTCATTTTTCTTTTAAAATAAAGCTCATGGATTTCTTCAAAAATTATGTAATCATGTATTTATCTTCAAAATCTCGCCTTAATGGCTTTAATCGCCATTTAAGTCTGAGTGTTCATTTGGTGAAAGAGTTTGGGTTATTTCTTCAATTACTTGTTGCGTTATATTCTCTCTTTCATGATCTCAGGTTAAATCTTCGGTCGAAAAATGGAAAAGTAAATTCATATGAATATATAACTATTTTCCTTGAGATATCCTTCTCAGTAGCAAACAAATGGTTTCCCGTCTTATATTCTAGCCAATGTCAAAGCTTTTAATAAAACTTCATAATTAGTGTTTGTATAAATTCTTCATTTCCAATGCAAACTTTGATTAGCGATAACTTGAAATCCACTTGTGCTCCAAATTTCATTTTTCTTTTAAAATAAAGCTCATGGAATTCTTCAAAAATTATGTAATCATGTATTTGTCTTCAAAATCTCGCCTTAATGGTTTAAATCGCCATTTAAGTATAAGTGTTCATTTGCTGAATTTTGGACAGTCAGCGGTCGTGTGTACGTATGCTTATCCATATTAGATTAAACCTGTGGTTTGGTATATTTTATCTTGTCTCAAAAGTAAAAGCTTGATGATTCTTCCATTTTTTCACCACATATGCAGTAACCTTATTTGGGAGATAAATGAACATATATATATTTTTGTTTTTATTAAAAAAACAAATGGTTTCCCGTCTGTAATTTCTAGCCAATGTCAAAGCTTTTAATAAAACTTCATAATTAGTGTTTGTATAAATTCTTCATTTCCAATGCAAACTTTGATTAGCGATAACTTGAAATCCACTTGTGCTCCAAATTTCATTTTTCTTTTAAAATAAAGCTCATGGAATTCTTCAAAAATTATGTAATCATGTATTTGTCTTCAAAATCTCGCCTTAATGGCTTAAATCGCCATTTAAGTCTAAGTGTTCATTTGGTGAAAGAGTTTGGGTTATTTCTTCAATTACTTGTTGCGTTATATTCTCTCTTTCATGATCTCAGGTTAAATCTTCGGTCGAAAAATGGAAAAGTAAATTCATATGAATATATAACTATTTTCCTTGAGATATCCTTCTCAGTAGCAAACAAATGGTTTCCCGTCTTATATTCTAGCCAATGTCAAAGCTTTTAATAAAACTTCATAATTAGTGTTTGTATAAATTCTTCATTTCCAATGCAAACTTTGATTAGCGATAACTTGAAATCCACTTGTGCTCCAAATTTCATTTTTCTTTTAAAATAAAGCTCATGGAATTCTTCAAAAATTATGTAATCATGTATTTGTCTTCAAAATCTCGCCTTAATGGTTTAAATCGCCATTTAAGTATAAGTGTTCATTTGCTGAATTTTGGACAGTCAGCGGTCGTGTGTACTTATGCTTATCCATATTAGATTAAACCTGTGGTTTGGTATATTTTATCTTGTCTCAAAAGTAAAAGCTTGATGATTCTTCCATTTTTTCACCACATATGCAGTAACCTTATTTGGGAGATAAATGAACATATATATATTTTTGTTTTTATTAAAAAAACAAATGGTTTCCTGTCTGTAATTTTTAGCCAATGTCAAAGCTTTTAATAAAACTTCATAATTAGTGTTTGTATGAATTCTTCATTTCCAATGCAAACTTTGATTAGCGATAACTTGAAATCCACTTGTGCTCCAAATTTCATTTTTCTTTTAAAATAAAGCTCATGGATTTCTTCAAAAATTATGTAATCATGTATTTATCTTCAAAATCTCGCCTTAATGGCTTAAATCGCCATTTAAGTCTAAGTGTTCATTTGGTGAAAGAGTTTGGGTTATTTCTTCAATTACTTGTTGCGTTATATTCTCTCTTTCATGATCTCAGGTTAAATCTTCGGTCGAAAAATGGAAAAGTAAATTCATATGAATATATAACTATTTTCCTTGAGATATCCTTCTCAGTAGCAAACAAATGGTTTCCCGTCTTATATTCTAGCCAATGTCAAAGCTTTTAATAAAACTTCATAATTAGTGTTTGTATAAATTCTTCATTTCCAATGCAAACTTTGATTAGCGATAACTTGAAATCCACTTGTGCTCCAAATTTCATTTTTCTTTTAAAATAAAGCTCATGGAATTCTTCAAAAATTATGTAATCATGTATTTGTCTTCAAAATCTCGCCTTAATGGTTTAAATCGCCATTTAAGTATAAGTGTTCATTTGCTGAATTTTGGACAGTCAGCGGTCGTGTGTACGTATGCTTATCCATATTAGATTAAACCTGTGGTTTGGTATATTTTATCTTGTCTCAAAAGTAAAAGCTTGATGATTCTTCCATTTTTTCACCACATATGCAGTAACCTTATTTGGGAGATAAATGAACATATATATATTTTTGTTTTTATTAAAAAAACAAATGGTTTCCCGTCTGTAATTTTTAGCCAATGTCAAAGCTTTTAATAAAACTTCATAATTAGTGTTTGTATGAATTCTTCATTTCCAATGCAAACTTTGATTAGCGATAACTTGAAATCCACTTGTGCTCCAAATTTCATTTTTCTTTTAAAATAAAGCTCATGGATTTCTTCAAAAATTATGTAATCATGTATTTATCTTCAAAATCTCGCCTTAATGGCTTAAATCGCCATTTAAGTCTAAGTGTTCATTTGGTGAAAGAGTTTGGGTTATTTCTTCAATTACTTGTTGCGTTATATTCTCTCTTTCATGATCTCAGGTTAAATCTTCGGTCGAAAAATGGAAAAGTAAATTCATATGAATATATAACTATTTTCCTTGAGATATCCTTCTCAGTAGCAAACAAATGGTTTCCCGTCTTATATTCTAGCCAATGTCAAAGCTTTTAATAAAACTTCATAATTAGTGTTTGTATAAATTCTTCATTTCCAATGCAAACTTTGATTAGCGATAACTTGAAATCCACTTGTGCTCCAAATTTCATTTTTCTTTTAAAATAAAGCTCATGGAATTCTTCAAAAATTATGTAATCATGTATTTGTCTTCAAAATCTCGCCTTAATGGTTTAAATCGCCATTTAAGTATAAGTGTTCATTTGCTGAATTTTGGACAGTCAGCGGTCGTGTGTACGTATGCTTATCCATATTAGATTAAACCTGTGGTTTGGTATATTTTATCTTGTCTCAAAAGTAAAAGCTTGATGATTCTTCCATTTTTTCACCACATATGCAGTAACCTTATTTGGGAGATAAATGAACATATATATATTTTTGTTTTTATTAAAAAAACAAATGGTTTCCCGTCTGTAATTTCTAGCCAATGTCAAAGCTTTTAATAAAACTTCATAATTAGTGTTTGTATGAATTCTTCATTTCCAATGCAAACTTTGATTAGCGATAACTTGAAATCCACTTGTGCTCCAAATTTCATTTTTCTTTTAAAATAAAGCTCATGGATTTCTTCAAAAATTATGTAATCATGTATTTATCTTCAAAATCTCGCCTTAATGGCTTAAATCGCCATTTAAGTCTAAGTGTTCAGTTGGTGAAAGAGTTTGGGTTATTTCTTCAATTACTTGTTGCGTTATATTCTCTCTTTCATGATCTCAGGTTAAATCTTCGGTCGAAAAATGGAAAAGTAAATTCATATGAATATATAACTATTTTCCTTGAGATATCCTTCTCAGTAGCAAACAAATGGTTTCCCGTCTTATATTCTAGCCAATGTCAAAGCTTTTAATAAAACTTCATAATTAGTGTTTGTATAAATTCTTCATTTCCAATGCAAACTTTGATTAGCGATAACTTGAAATCCACTTGTGCTCCAAATTTCATTTTTCTTTTAAAATAAAGCTCATGGAATTCTTCAAAAATTATGTAATCATGTATTTGTCTTCAAAATCTCGCCTTAATGGTTTAAATCGCCATTTAAGTATAAGTGTTCATTTGCTGAATTTTGGACAGTCAGCGGTCGTGTGTACGTATGCTTATCCATATTAGATTAAACCTGTGGTTTGGTATATTTTATCTTGTCTCAAAAGTAAAAGCTTGATGATTCTTCCATTTTTTCACCACATATGCAGTAACCTTATTTGGGAGATAAATGAACATATATATATTTTTGTTTTTATTAAAAAAACAAATGGTTTCCCGTCTGTAATTTTTAGCCAATGTCAAAGCTTTTAATAAAACTTCATAATTAGTGTTTGTATGAATTCTTCATTTCCAATGCAAACTTTGATTAGCGATAACTTGAAATCCACTTGTGCTCCAAATTTCATTTTTCTTTTAAAATAAAGCTCATGGATTTCTTCAAAAATTATGTAATCATGTATTTATCTTCAAAATCTCGCCTTAATGGCTTAAATCGCCATTTAAGTCTAAGTGTTCATTTGGTGAAAGAGTTTGGGTTATTTCTTCAATTACTTGTTGCGTTATATTCTCTCTTTCATGATCTCAGGTTAAATCTTCGGTCGAAAAATGGAAAAGTAAATTCATATGAATATATAACTATTTTCCTTGAGATATCCTTCTCAGTAGCAAACAAATGGTTTCCCGTCTTATATTCTAGCCAATGTCAAAGCTTTTAATAAAACTTCATAATTAGTGTTTGTATAAATTCTTCATTTCCAATGCAAACTTTGATTAGCGATAACTTGAAATCCACTTGTGCTCCAAATTTCATTTTTCTTTTAAAATAAAGCTCATGGAATTCTTCAAAAATTATGTAATCATGTATTTGTCTTCAAAATCTCGCCTTAATGGTTTAAATCGCCATTTAAGTATAAGTGTTCATTTGCTGAATTTTGGACAGTCAGCGGTCGTGTGTACGTATGCTTATCCATATTAGATTAAACCTGTGGTTTGGTATATTTTATCTTGTCTCAAAAGTAAAAGCTTGATGATTCTTCCATTTTTTCACCACATATGCAGTAACCCTATTTGGGAGATAAATGAACATATATATATTTTTGTTTTTATTAAAAAAACAAATGGTTTCCCGTCTGTAATTTCTAGCCAATGTCAAAGCTTTTAATAAAACTTCATAATTAGTGTTTGTATGAATTCTTCATTTCCAATGCAAACTTTGATTAGCGATAACTTGAAATCCACTTGTGCTCCAAATTTCATTTTTCTTTTAAAATAAAGCTCATGGATTTCTTCAAAAATTATGTAATCATGTATTTATCTTCAAAATCTCGCCTTAATGGCTTAAATCGCCATTTAAGTCTAAGTGTTCATTTGGTGAAAGAGTTTGGGTTATTTCTTCAATTACTTGTTGCGTTATATTCTCTCTTTCATGATCTCAGGTTAAATCTTCGGTCGAAAAATGGAAAAGTAAATTCATATGAATATATAACTATTTTCCTTGAGATATCCTTCTCAGTAGCAAACAAATGGTTTCCCGTCTTATATTCTAGCCAATGTCAAAGCTTTTAATAAAACTTCATAATTAGTGTTTGTATAAATTCTTCATTTCCAATGCAAACTTTGATTAGCGATAACTTGAAATCCACTTGTGCTCCAAATTTCATTTTTCTTTTAAAATAAAGCTCATGGAATTCTTCAAAAATTATGTAATCATGTATTTGTCTTCAAAATCTCGCCTTAATGGTTTAAATCGCCATTTAAGTATAAGTGTTCATTTGCTGAATTTTGGACAGTCAGCGGTCGTGTGTACGTATGCTTATCCATATTAGATTAAACCTGTGGTTTGGTATATTTTATCTTGTCTCAAAAGTAAAAGCTTGATGATTCTTCCATTTTTTCACCACATATGCAGTAACCTTATTTGGGAGATAAATGAACATATATATATTTTTGTTTTTATTAAAAAAACAAATGGTTTCCCGTCTGTAATTTCTAGCCAATGTCAAAGCTTTTAATAAAACTTCATAATTAGTGTTTGTATAAATTCTTCATTTCCAATGCAAACTTTGATTAGCGATAACTTGAAATCCACTTGTGCTCCAAATTTCATTTTTCTTTTAAAATAAAGCTCATGGAATTCTTCAAAAATTATGTAATCATGTATTTGTCTTCAAAATCTCGCCTTAATGGTTTAAATCGCCATTTAAGTATAAGTGTTCATTTGCTGAATTTTGGACAGTCAGCGGTCGTGTGTACGTATGCTTATCCATATTAGATTAAACCTGTGGTTTGGTATATTTTATCTTGTCTCAAAAGTAAAAGCTTGATGATTCTTCCATTTTTTCACCACATATGCAGTAACCTTATTTGGGAGATAAATGAACATATATATATTTTTGTTTTTATTAAAAAAACAAATGGTTTCCCGTCTGTAATTTTTAGCCAATGTCAAAGCTTTTAATAAAACTTCATAATTAGTGTTTGTATGAATTCTTCATTTCCAATGCAAACTTTGATTAGCGATAACTTGAAATCCACTTGTGCTCCAAATTTCATTTTTCTTTTAAAATAAAGCTCATGGATTTCTTCAAAAATTATGTAATCATGTATTTATCTTCAAAATCTCGCCTTAATGGCTTAAATCGCCATTTAAGTCTAAGTGTTCATTTGGTGAAAGAGTTTGGGTTATTTCTTCAATTACTTGTTGCGTTATATTCTCTCTTTCATGATCTCAGGTTAAATCTTCGGTCGAAAAATGGAAAAGTAAATTCATATGAATATATAACTATTTTCCTTGAGATATCCTTCTCAGTAGCAAACAAATGGTTTCCCGTCTTATATTCTAGCCAATGTCAAAGCTTTTAATAAAACTTCATAATTAGTGTTTGTATAAATTCTTCATTTCCAATGCAAACTTTGATTAGCGATAACTTGAAATCCACTTGTGCTCCAAATTTCATTTTTCTTTTAAAATAAAGCTCATGGAATTCTTCAAAAATTATGTAATCATGTATTTGTCTTCAAAATCTCGCCTTAATGGTTTAAATCGCCATTTAAGTATAAGTGTTCATTTGCTGAATTTTGGACAGTCAGCGGTCGTGTGTACGTATGCTTATCCATATTAGATTAAACCTGTGGTTTGGTATATTTTATCTTGTCTCAAAAGTAAAAGCTTGATGATTCTTCCATTTTTTCACCACATATGCAGTAACCCTATTTGGGAGATAAATGAACATATATATATTTTTGTTTTTATTAAAAAAACAAATGGTTTCCCGTCTGTAATTTCTAGCCAATGTCAAAGCTTTTAATAAAACTTCATAATTAGTGTTTGTATGAATTCTTCATTTCCAATGCAAACTTTGATTAGCGATAACTTGAAATCCACTTGTGCTCCAAATTTCATTTTTCTTTTAAAATAAAGCTCATGGATTTCTTCAAAAATTATGTAATCATGTATTTATCTTCAAAATCTCGCCTTAATGGCTTAAATCGCCATTTAAGTCTAAGTGTTCATTTGGTGAAAGAGTTTGGGTTATTTCTTCAATTACTTGTTGCGTTATATTCTCTCTTTCATGATCTCAGGTTAAATCTTCGGTCGAAAAATGGAAAAGTAAATTCATATGAATATATAACTATTTTCCTTGAGATATCCTTCTCAGTAGCAAACAAATGGTTTCCCGTCTTATATTCTAGCCAATGTCAAAGCTTTTAATAAAACTTCATAATTAGTGTTTGTATAAATTCTTCATTTCCAATGCAAACTTTGATTAGCGATAACTTGAAATCCACTTGTGCTCCAAATTTCATTTTTCTTTTAAAATAAAGCTCATGGAATTCTTCAAAAATTATGTAATCATGTATTTGTCTTCAAAATCTCGCCTTAATGGTTTAAATCGCCATTTAAGTATAAGTGTTCATTTGCTGAATTTTGGACAGTCAGCGGTCGTGTGTACGTATGCTTATCCATATTAGATTAAACCTGTGGTTTGGTATATTTTATCTTGTCTCAAAAGTAAAAGCTTGATGATTCTTCCATTTTTTCACCACATATGCAGTAACCTTATTTGGGAGATAAATGAACATATATATATTTTTGTTTTTATTAAAAAAACAAATGGTTTCCCGTCTGTAATTTCTAGCCAATGTCAAAGCTTTTAATAAAACTTCATAATTAGTGTTTGTATAAATTCTTCATTTCCAATGCAAACTTTGATTAGCGATAACTTGAAATCCACTTGTGCTCCAAATTTCATTTTTCTTTTAAAATAAAGCTCATGGAATTCTTCAAAAATTATGTAATCATGTATTTGTCTTCAAAATCTCGCCTTAATGGTTTAAATCGCCATTTAAGTATAAGTGTTCATTTGCTGAATTTTGGACAGTCAGCGGTCGTGTGTACGTATGCTTATCCATATTAGATTAAACCTGTGGTTTGGTATATTTTATCTTGTCTCAAAAGTAAAAGCTTGATGATTCTTCCATTTTTTCACCACATATGCAGTAACCTTATTTGGGAGATAAATGAACATATATATATTTTTGTTTTTATTAAAAAAACAAATGGTTTCCCGTCTGTAATTTTTAGCCAATGTCAAAGCTTTTAATAAAACTTCATAATTAGTGTTTGTATGAATTCTTCATTTCCAATGCAAACTTTGATTAGCGATAACTTGAAATCCACTTGTGCTCCAAATTTCATTTTTCTTTTAAAATAAAGCTCATGGATTTCTTCAAAAATTATGTAATCATGTATTTATCTTCAAAATCTCGCCTTAATGGCTTAAATCGCCATTTAAGTCTAAGTGTTCATTTGGTGAAAGAGTTTGGGTTATTTCTTCAATTACTTGTTGCGTTATATTCTCTCTTTCATGATCTCAGGTTAAATCTTCGGTCGAAAAATGGAAAAGTAAATTCATATGAATATATAACTATTTTCCTTGAGATATCCTTCTCAGTAGCAAACAAATGGTTTCCCGTCTTATATTCTAGCCAATGTCAAAGCTTTTAATAAAACTTCATAATTAGTGTTTGTATAAATTCTTCATTTCCAATGCAAACTTTGATTAGCGATAACTTGAAATCCACTTGTGCTCCAAATTTCATTTTTCTTTTAAAATAAAGCTCATGGAATTCTTCAAAAATTATGTAATCATGTATTTGTCTTCAAAATCTCGCCTTAATGGTTTAAATCGCCATTTAAGTATAAGTGTTCATTTGCTGAATTTTGGACAGTCAGCGGTCGTGTGTACGTATGCTTATCCATATTAGATTAAACCTGTGGTTTGGTATATTTTATCTTGTCTCAAAAGTAAAAGCTTGATGATTCTTCCATTTTTTCACCACATATGCAGTAACCTTATTTGGGAGATAAATGAACATATATATATTTTTGTTTTTATTAAAAAAACAAATGGTTTCCCGTCTGTAATTTCTAGCCAATGTCAAAGCTTTTAATAAAACTTCATAATTAGTGTTTGTATAAATTCTTCATTTCCAATGCAAACTTTGATTAGCGATAACTTGAAATCCACTTGTGCTCCAAATTTCATTTTTCTTTTAAAATAAAGCTCATGGATTTCTTCAAAAATTATGTAATCATGTATTTATCTTCAAAATCTCGCCTTAATGGCTTAAATCGCCATTTAAGTCTAAGTGTTCATTTGGTGAAAGAGTTTGGGTTATTTCTTCAATTACTTGTTGCGTTATATTCTCTCTTTCATGATCTCAGGTTAAATCTTCGGTCGAAAAATGGAAAAGTAAATTCATATGAATATATAACTATTTTCCTTGAGATATCCTTCTCAGTAGCAAACAAATTGTTTCCCGTCTTATATTCTAGCCAATGTCAAAGCTTTTAATAAAACTTCATAATTAGTGTTTGTATAAATTCTTCATTTCCAATGCAAACTTTGATTAGCGATAACTTGAAATCCACTTGTGCTCCAAATTTCATTTTTCTTTTAAAATAAAGCTCATGGAATTCTTCAAAAATTATGTAATCATGTATTTGTCTTCAAAATCTCGCCTTAATGGTTTAAATCGCCATTTAAGTATAAGTGTTCATTTGCTGAATTTTGGACAGTCAGCGGTCGTGTGTACGTATGCTTATCCATATTAGATTAAACCTGTGGTTTGGTATATTTTATCTTGTCTCAAAAGTAAAAGCTTGATGATTCTTCCATTTTTTCACCACATATGCAGTAACCTTATTTGGGAGATAAATGAACATATATATATTTTTGTTTTTATTAAAAAAACAAATGGTTTCCCGTCTGTAATTTCTAGCCAATGTCAAAGCTTTTAATAAAACTTCATAATTAGTGTTTGTATAAATTCTTCATTTCCAATGCAAACTTTGATTAGCGATAACTTGAAATCCACTTGTGCTCCAAATTTCATTTTTCTTTTAAAATAAAGCTCATGGAATTCTTCAAAAATTATGTAATCATGTATTTGTCTTCAAAATCTCGCCTTAATGGTTTAAATCGCCATTTAAGTATAAGTGTTCATTTGCTGAATTTTGGACAGTCAGCGGTCGTGTGTACGTATGCTTATCCATATTAGATTAAACCTGTGGTTTGGTATATTTTATCTTGTCTCAAAAGTAAAAGCTTGATGATTCTTCCATTTTTTCACCACATATGCAGTAACCTTATTTGGGAGATAAATGAACATATATATATTTTTGTTTTTATTAAAAAAACAAATGGTTTCCCGTCTGTAATTTTTAGCCAATGTCAAAGCTTTTAATAAAACTTCATAATTAGTGTTTGTATGAATTCTTCATTTCCAATGCAAACTTTGATTAGCGATAACTTGAAATCCACTTGTGCTCCAAATTTCATTTTTCTTTTAAAATAAAGCTCATGGATTTCTTCAAAAATTATGTAATCATGTATTTATCTTCAAAATCTCGCCTTAATGGCTTAAATCGCCATTTAAGTCTAAGTGTTCATTTGGTGAAAGAGTTTGGGTTATTTCTTCAATTACTTGTTGCGTTATATTCTCTCTTTCATGATCTCAGGTTAAATCTTCGGTCGAAAAATGGAAAAGTAAATTCATATGAATATATAACTATTTTCCTTGAGATATCCTTCTCAGTAGCAAACAAATGGTTTCCCGTCTTATATTCTAGCCAATGTCAAAGCTTTTAATAAAACTTCATAATTAGTGTTTGTATAAATTCTTCATTTCCAATGCAAACTTTGATTAGCGATAACTTGAAATCCACTTGTGCTCCAAATTTCATTTTTCTTTTAAAATAAAGCTCATGGAATTCTTCAAAAATTATGTAATCATGTATTTGTCTTCAAAATCTCGCCTTAATGGTTTAAATCGCCATTTAAGTATAAGTGTTCATTTGCTGAATTTTGGACAGTCAGCGGTCGTGTGTACGTATGCTTATCCATATTAGATTAAACCTGTGGTTTGGTATATTTTATCTTGTCTCAAAAGTAAAAGCTTGATGATTCTTCCATTTTTTCACCACATATGCAGTAACCTTATTTGGGAGATAAATGAACATATATATATTTTTGTTTTTATTAAAAAAACAAATGGTTTCCCGTCTGTAATTTCTAGCCAATGTCAAAGCTTTTAATAAAACTTCATAATTAGTGTTTGTATAAATTCTTCATTTCCAATGCAAACTTTGATTAGCGATAACTTGAAATCCACTTGTGCTCCAAATTTCATTTTTCTTTTAAAATAAAGCTCATGGATTTCTTCAAAAATTATGTAATCATGTATTTATCTTCAAAATCTCGCCTTAATGGCTTAAATCGCCATTTAAGTCTAAGTGTTCATTTGGTGAAAGAGTTTGGGTTATTTCTTCAATTACTTGTTGCGTTATATTCTCTCTTTCATGATCTCAGGTTAAATCTTCGGTCGAAAAATGGAAAAGTAAATTCATATGAATATATAACTATTTTCCTTGAGATATCCTTCTCAGTAGCAAACAAATTGTTTCCCGTCTTATATTCTAGCCAATGTCAAAGCTTTTAATAAAACTTCATAATTAGTGTTTGTATAAATTCTTCATTTCCAATGCAAACTTTGATTAGCGATAACTTGAAATCCACTTGTGCTCCAAATTTCATTTTTCTTTTAAAATAAAGCTCATGGAATTCTTCAAAAATTATGTAATCATGTATTTGTCTTCAAAATCTCGCCTTAATGGTTTAAATCGCCATTTAAGTATAAGTGTTCATTTGCTGAATTTTGGACAGTCAGCGGTCGTGTGTACGTATGCTTATCCATATTAGATTAAACCTGTGGTTTGGTATATTTTATCTTGTCTCAAAAGTAAAAGCTTGATGATTCTTCCATTTTTTCACCACATATGCAGTAACCTTATTTGGGAGATAAATGAACATATATATATTTTTGTTTTTATTAAAAAAACAAATGGTTTCCCGTCTGTAATTTCTAGCCAATGTCAAAGCTTTTAATAAAACTTCATAATTAGTGTTTGTATAAATTCTTCATTTCCAATGCAAACTTTGATTAGCGATAACTTGAAATCCACTTGTGCTCCAAATTTCATTTTTCTTTTAAAATAAAGCTCATGGAATTCTTCAAAAATTATGTAATCATGTATTTGTCTTCAAAATCTCGCCTTAATGGTTTAAATCGCCATTTAAGTATAAGTGTTCATTTGCTGAATTTTGGACAGTCAGCGGTCGTGTGTACGTATGCTTATCCATATTAGATTAAACCTGTGGTTTGGTATATTTTATCTTGTCTCAAAAGTAAAAGCTTGATGATTCTTCCATTTTTTCACCACATATGCAGTAACCTTATTTGGGAGATAAATGAACATATATATATTTTTGTTTTTATTAAAAAAACAAATGGTTTCCCGTCTGTAATTTTTAGCCAATGTCAAAGCTTTTAATAAAACTTCATAATTAGTGTTTGTATGAATTCTTCATTTCCAATGCAAACTTTGATTAGCGATAACTTGAAATCCACTTGTGCTCCAAATTTCATTTTTCTTTTAAAATAAAGCTCATGGAATTCTTCAAAAATTATGTAATCATGTATTTATCTTCAAAATCTCGCCTTAATGGCTTAAATCGCCATTTAAGTCTAAGTGTTCATTTGGTGAAAGAGTTTGGGTTATTTCTTCAATTACTTGTTGCGTTATATTCTCTCTTTCATGATCTCAGGTTAAATCTTCGGTCGAAAAATGGAAAAGTAAATTCATATGAATATATAACTATTTTCCTTGAGATATCCTTCTCAGTAGCAAACAAATGGTTTCCCGTCTTATATTCTAGCCAATGTCAAAGCTTTTAATAAAACTTCATAATTAGTGTTTGTATAAATTCTTCATTTCCAATGCAAACTTTGATTAGCGATAACTTGAAATCCACTTGTGCTCCAAATTTCATTTTTCTTTTAAAATAAAGCTCATGGAATTCTTCAAAAATTATGTAATCATGTATTTGTCTTCAAAATCTCGCCTTAATGGTTTAAATCGCCATTTAAGTATAAGTGTTCATTTGCTGAATTTTGGACAGTCAGCGGTCGTGTGTACGTATGCTTATCCATATTAGATTAAACCTGTGGTTTGGTATATTTTATCTTGTCTCAAAAGTAAAAGCTTGATGATTCTTCCATTTTTTCACCACATATGCAGTAACCTTATTTGGGAGATAAATGAACATATATATATTTTTGTTTTTATTAAAAAAACAAATGGTTTCCCGTCTGTAATTTCTAGCCAATGTCAAAGCTTTTAATAAAACTTCATAATTAGTGTTTGTATAAATTCTTCATTTCCAATGCAAACTTTGATTAGCGATAACTTGAAATCCACTTGTGCTCCAAATTTCATTTTTCTTTTAAAATAAAGCTCATGGATTTCTTCAAAAATTATGTAATCATGTATTTATCTTCAAAATCTCGCCTTAATGGCTTAAATCGCCATTTAAGTCTAAGTGTTCATTTGGTGAAAGAGTTTGGGTTATTTCTTCAATTACTTGTTGCGTTATATTCTCTCTTTCATGATCTCAGGTTAAATCTTCGGTCGAAAAATGGAAAAGTAAATTCATATGAATATATAACTATTTTCCTTGAGATATCCTTCTCAGTAGCAAACAAATGGTTTCCCGTCTTATATTCTAGCCAATGTCAAAGCTTTTAATAAAACTTCATAATTAGTGTTTGTATAAATTCTTCATTTCCAATGCAAACTTTGATTAGCGATAACTTGAAATCCACTTGTGCTCCAAATTTCATTTTTCTTTTAAAATAAAGCTCATGGAATTCTTCAAAAATTATGTAATCATGTATTTGTCTTCAAAATCTCGCCTTAATGGTTTAAATCGCCATTTAAGTATAAGTGTTCATTTGCTGAATTTTGGACAGTCAGCGGTCGTGTGTACGTATGCTTATCCATATTAGATTAAACCTGTGGTTTGGTATATTTTATCTTGTCTCAAAAGTAAAAGCTTGATGATTCTTCCATTTTTTCACCACATATGCAGTAACCTTATTTGGGAGATAAATGAACATATATATATTTTTATTTTTATTAAAAAAACAAATGGTTTCCCGTCTGTAATTTCTAGCCAATGTCAAAGCTTTTAATAAAACTTCATAATTAGTGTTTGTATAAATTCTTCATTTCCAATGCAAACTTTGATTAGCGATAACTTGAAATCCACTTGTGCTCCAAATTTCATTTTTCTTTTAAAATAAAGCTCATGGAATTCTTCAAAAATTATGTAATCATGTATTTGTCTTCAAAATCTCGCCTTAATGGTTTAAATCGCCATTTAAGTATAAGTGTTCATTTGCTGAATTTTGGACAGTCAGCGGTCGTGTGTACGTATGCTTATCCATATTAGATTAAACCTGTGGTTTGGTATATTTTATCTTGTCTCAAAAGTAAAAGCTTGATGATTCTTCCATTTTTTCACCACATATGCAGTAACCTTATTTGGGAGATAAATGAACATATATATATTTTTGTTTTTATTAAAAAAACAAATGGTTTCCCGTCTGTAATTTTTAGCCAATGTCAAAGCTTTTAATAAAACTTCATAATTAGTGTTTGTATGAATTCTTCATTTCCAATGCAAACTTTGATTAGCGATAACTTGAAATCCACTTGTGCTCCAAATTTCATTTTTCTTTTAAAATAAAGCTCATGGATTTCTTCAAAAATTATGTAATCATGTATTTATCTTCAAAATCTCGCCTTAATGGCTTAAATCGCCATTTAAGTCTAAGTGTTCATTTGGTGAAAGAGTTTGGGTTATTTCTTCAATTACTTGTTGCGTTATATTCTCTCTTTCATGATCTCAGGTTAAATCTTCGGTCGAAAAATGGAAAAGTAAATTCATATGAATATATAACTATTTTCCTTGAGATATCCTTCTCAGTAGCAAACAAATGGTTTCCCGTCTTATATTCTAGCCAATGTCAAAGCTTTTAATAAAACTTCATAATTAGTGTTTGTATAAATTCTTCATTTCCAATGCAAACTTTGATTAGCGATAACTTGAAATCCACTTGTGCTCCAAATTTCATTTTTCTTTTAAAATAAAGCTCATGGAATTCTTCAAAAATTATGTAATCATGTATTTGTCTTCAAAATCTCGCCTTAATGGTTTAAATCGCCATTTAAGTATAAGTGTTCATTTGCTGAATTTTGGACAGTCAGCGGTCGTGTGTACGTATGCTTATCCATATTAGATTAAACCTGTGGTTTGGTATATTTTATCTTGTCTCAAAAGTAAAAGCTTGATGATTCTTCCATTTTTTCACCACATATGCAGTAACCTTATTTGGGAGATAAATGAACATATATATATTTTTGTTTTTATTAAAAAAACAAATGGTTTCCCGTCTGTAATTTCTAGCCAATGTCAAAGCTTTTAATAAAACTTCATAATTAGTGTTTGTATAAATTCTTCATTTCCAATGCAAACTTTGATTAGCGATAACTTGAAATCCACTTGTGCTCCAAATTTCATTTTTCTTTTAAAATAAAGCTCATGGATTTCTTCAAAAATTATGTAATCATGTATTTATCTTCAAAATCTCGCCTTAATGGCTTAAATCGCCATTTAAGTCTAAGTGTTCATTTGGTGAAAGAGTTTGGGTTATTTCTTCAATTACTTGTTGCGTTATATTCTCTCTTTCATGATCTCAGGTTAAATCTTCGGTCGAAAAATGGAAAAGTAAATTCATATGAATATATAACTATTTTCCTTGAGATATCCTTCTCAGTAGCAAACAAATGGTTTCCCGTCTTATATTCTAGCCAATGTCAAAGCTTTTAATAAAACTTCATAATTAGTGTTTGTATAAATTCTTCATTTCCAATGCAAACTTTGATTAGCGATAACTTGAAATCCACTTGTGCTCCAAATTTCATTTTTCTTTTAAAATAAAGCTCATGGAATTCTTCAAAAATTATGTAATCATGTATTTGTCTTCAAAATCTCGCCTTAATGGTTTAAATCGCCATTTAAGTATAAGTGTTCATTTGCTGAATTTTGGACAGTCAGCGGTCGTGTGTACGTATGCTTATCCATATTAGATTAAACCTGTGGTTTGGTATATTTTATCTTGTCTCAAAAGTAAAAGCTTGATGATTCTTCCATTTTTTCACCACATATGCAGTAACCTTATTTGGGAGATAAATGAACATATATATATTTTTGTTTTTATTAAAAAAACAAATGGTTTCCCGTCTGTAATTTTTAGCCAATGTCAAAGCTTTTAATAAAACTTCATGATTAGTGTTTGTATGAATTCTTCATTTCCAATGCAAACTTTGATTAGCGATAACTTGAAATCCACTTGTGCTCCAAATTTCATTTTTCTTTTAAAATAAAGCTCATGGATTTCTTCAAAAATTATGTAATCATGTATTTATCTTCAAAATCTCGCCTTAATGGCTTTAATCGCCATTTAAGTCTAAGTGTTCATTTGGTGAAAGAGTTTGGGTTATTTCTTCAATTACTTGTTGCGTTATATTCTCTCTTTCATGATCTCAGGTTAAATCTTCGGTCGAAAAATGGAAAAGTAAATTCATATGAATATATAACTATTTTCCTTGAGATATCCTTCTCAGTAGCAAACAAATGGTTTCCCGTCTTATATTCTAGCCAATGTCAAAGCTTTTAATAAAACTTCATAATTAGTGTTTGTATAAATTCTTCATTTCCAATGCAAACTTTGATTAGCGATAACTTGAAATCCACTTGTGCTCCAAATTTCATTTTTCTTTTAAAATAAAGCTCATGGAATTCTTCAAAAATTATGTAATCATGTATTTGTCTTCAAAATCTCGCCTTAATGGTTTAAATCGCCATTTAAGTATAAGTGTTCATTTGCTGAATTTTGGACAGTCAGCGGTCGTGTGTACGTATGCTTATCCATATTAGATTAAACCTGTGGTTTGGTATATTTTATCTTGTCTCAAAAGTAAAAGCTTGATGATTCTTCCATTTTTTCACCACATATGCAGTAACCTTATTTGGGAGATAAATGAACATATATATATTTTTGTTTTTATTAAAAAAACAAATGGTTTCCCGTCTGTAATTTTTAGCCAATGTCAAAGCTTTTAATAAAACTTCAAAATTAGTGTTTGTATGAATTCTTCATTTCCAATGCAAACTTTGATTAGCGATAACTTGAAATCCACTTGTGCTCCAAATTTCATTTTTCTTTTAAAACTAAGCTCATGGATTTCTTCAAAAATTATGTAATCATGTATTTATCTTCAAAATCTCGCCTTAATGGCTTAAATCGCCATTTAAGTCTAAGTGTTCATTTGGTGAAAGAGTTTGGGTTATTTCTTCAATTACTTGTTGCGTTATATTCTCTCTTTCATGATCTCAGGTTAAATCTTCGGTCGAAAAATGGAAAAGTAAATTCATATGAATATATAACTATTTTCCTTGAGATATCCTTCTCAGTAGCAAACAAATGGTTTCCCGTCTTATATTCTAGCCAATGTCAAAGCTTTTAATAAAACTTCATAATTAGTGTTTGTATAAATTCTTCATTTCCAATGCAAACTTTGATTAGCGATAACTTGAAATCCACTTGTGCTCCAAATTTCATTTTTCTTTTAAAATAAAGCTCATGGAATTCTTCAAAAATTATGTAATCATGTATTTGTCTTCAAAATCTCGCCTTAATGGTTTAAATCGCCATTTAAGTATAAGTGTTCATTTGCTGAATTTTGGACAGTCAGCGGTCGTGTGTACGTATGCTTATCCATATTAGATTAAACCTGTGGTTTGGTATATTTTATCTTGTCTCAAAAGTAAAAGCTTGATGATTCTTCCATTTTTTCACCACATATGCAGTAACCTTATTTGGGAGATAAATGAACATATATATATTTTTGTTTTTATTAAAAAAACAAATGGTTTCCCGTCTGTAATTTTTAGCCAATGTCAAAGCTTTTAATAAAACTTCATGATTAGTGTTTGTATGAATTCTTCATTTCCAATGCAAACTTTGATTAGCGATAACTTGAAATCCACTTGTGCTCCAAATTTCATTTTTCTTTTAAAATAAAGCTCATGGATTTCTTCAAAAATTATGTAATCATGTATTTATCTTCAAAATCTCGCCTTAATGGCTTTAATCGCCATTTAAGTCTAAGTGTTCATTTGGTGAAAGAGTTTGGGTTATTTCTTCAATTACTTGTTGCGTTATATTCTCTCTTTCATGATCTCAGGTTAAATCTTCGGTCGAAAAATGGAAAAGTAAATTCATATGAATATATAACTATTTTCCTTGAGATATCCTTCTCAGTAGCAAACAAATGGTTTCCCGTCTTATATTCTAGCCAATGTCAAAGCTTTTAATAAAACTTCATAATTAGTGTTTGTATAAATTCTTCATTTCCAATGCAAACTTTGATTAGCGATAACTTGAAATCCACTTGTGCTCCAAATTTCATTTTTCTTTTAAAATAAAGCTCATGGAATTCTTCAAAAATTATGTAATCATGTATTTGTCTTCAAAATCTCGCCTTAATGGTTTAAATCGCCATTTAAGTATAAGTGTTCATTTGCTGAATTTTGGACAGTCAGCGGTCGTGTGTACGTATGCTTATCCATATTAGATTAAACCTGTGGTTTGGTATATTTTATCTTGTCTCAAAAGTAAAAGCTTGATGATTCTTCCATTTTTTCACCACATATGCAGTAACCTTATTTGGGAGATAAATGAACATATATATATTTTTGTTTTTATTAAAAAAACAAATGGTTTCCCGTCTGTAATTTTTAGCCAATGTCAAAGCTTTTAATAAAACTTCATAATTAGTGTTTGTATGAATTCTTCATTTCCAATGCAAACTTTGATTAGCGATAACTTGAAATCCACTTGTGCTCCAAATTTCATTTTTCTTTTAAAATAAAGCTCATGGATTTCTTCAAAAATTATGTAATCATGTATTTATCTTCAAAATCTCGCCTTAATGGCTTAAATCGCCATTTAAGTCTAAGTGTTCATTTGGTGAAAGAGTTTGGGTTATTTCTTCAATTACTTGTTGCGTTATATTCTCTCTTTCATGATCTCAGGTTAAATCTTCGGTCGAAAAATGGAAAAGTAAATTCATATGAATATATAACTATTTTCCTTGAGATATCCTTCTCAGTAGCAAACAAATGGTTTCCCGTCTTATATTCTAGCCAATGTCAAAGCTTTTAATAAAACTTCATAATTAGTGTTTGTATAAATTCTTCATTTCCAATGCAAACTTTGATTAGCGATAACTTGAAATCCACTTGTGCTCCAAATTTCATTTTTCTTTTAAAATAAAGCTCATGGAATTCTTCAAAAATTATGTAATCATGTATTTGTCTTCAAAATCTCGCCTTAATGGTTTAAATCGCCATTTAAGTATAAGTGTTCATTTGCTGAATTTTGGACAGTCAGCGGTCGTGTGTACGTATGCTTATCCATATTAGATTAAACCTGTGGTTTGGTATATTTTATCTTGTCTCAAAAGTAAAAGCTTGATGATTCTTCCATTTTTTCACCACATATGCAGTAACCTTATTTGGGAGATAAATGAACATATATATATTTTTGTTTTTATTAAAAAAACAAATGGTTTCCCGTCTGTAATTTTTAGCCAATGTCAAAGCTTTTAATAAAACTTCATAATTAGTGTTTGTATGAATTCTTCATTTCCAATGCAAACTTTGATTAGCGATAACTTGAAATCCACTTGTGCTCCAAATTTCATTTTTCTTTTAAAATAAAGCTCATGGATTTCTTCAAAAATTATGTAATCATGTATTTATCTTCAAAATCTCGCCTTAATGGCTTAAATCGCCATTTAAGTCTAAGTGTTCATTTGGTGAAAGAGTTTGGGTTATTTCTTCAATTACTTGTTGCGTTATATTCTCTCTTTCATGATCTCAGGTTAAATCTTCGGTCGAAAAATGGAAAAGTAAATTCATATGAATATATAACTATTTTCCTTGAGATATCCTTCTCAGTAGCAAACAAATGGTTTCCCGTCTTATATTCTAGCCAATGTCAAAGCTTTTAATAAAACTTCATAATTAGTGTTTGTATAAATTCTTCATTTCCAATGCAAACTTTGATTAGCGATAACTTGAAATCCACTTGTGCTCCAAATTTCATTTTTCTTTTAAAATAAAGCTCATGGAATTCTTCAAAAATTATGTAATCATGTATTTGTCTTCAAAATCTCGCCTTAATGGTTTAAATCGCCATTTAAGTATAAGTGTTCATTTGCTGAATTTTGGACAGTCAGCGGTCGTGTGTACGTATGCTTATCCATATTAGATTAAACCTGTGGTTTGGTATATTTTATCTTGTCTCAAAAGTAAAAGCTTGATGATTCTTCCATTTTTTCACCACATATGCAGTAACCTTATTTGGGAGATAAATGAACATATATATATTTTTGTTTTTATTAAAAAAACAAATGGTTTCCCGTCTGTAATTTTTAGCCAATGTCAAAGCTTTTAATAAAACTTCATGATTAGTGTTTGTATGAATTCTTCATTTCCAATGCAAACTTTGATTAGCGATAACTTGAAATCCACTTGTGCTCCAAATTTCATTTTTCTTTTAAAATAAAGCTCATGGATTTCTTCAAAAATTATGTAATCATGTATTTATCTTCAAAATCTCGCCTTAATGGCTTTAATCGCCATTTAAGTCTAAGTGTTCATTTGGTGAAAGAGTTTGGGTTATTTCTTCAATTACTTGTTGCGTTATATTCTCTCTTTCATGATCTCAGGTTAAATCTTCGGTCGAAAAATGGAAAAGTAAATTCATATGAATATATAACTATTTTCCTTGAGATATCCTTCTCAGTAGCAAACAAATGGTTTCCCGTCTTATATTCTAGCCAATGTCAAAGCTTTTAATAAAACTTCATAATTAGTGTTTGTATAAATTCTTCATTTCCAATGCAAACTTTGATTAGCGATAACTTGAAATCCACTTGTGCTCCAAATTTCATTTTTCTTTTAAAATAAAGCTCATGGAATTCTTCAAAAATTATGTAATCATGTATTTGTCTTCAAAATCTCGCCTTAATGGTTTAAATCGCCATTTAAGTATAAGTGTTCATTTGCTGAATTTTGGACAGTCAGCGGTCGTGTGTACGTATGCTTATCCATATTAGATTAAACCTGTGGTTTGGTATATTTTATCTTGTCTCAAAAGTAAAAGCTTGATGATTCTTCCATTTTTTCACCACATATGCAGTAACCTTATTTGGGAGATAAATGAACATATATATATTTTTGTTTTTATTAAAAAAACAAATGGTTTCCCGTCTGTAATTTTTAGCCAATGTCAAAGCTTTTAATAAAACTTCATAATTAGTGTTTGTATAAATTCTTCATTTCCAATGCAAACTTTGATTAGCGATAACTTGAAATCCACTTGTGCTCCAAATTTCATTTTTCTTTTAAAATAAAGCTCATGGATTTCTTCAAAAATTATGTAATCATGTATTTATCTTCAAAATCTCGCCTTAATGGCTTAAATCGCCATTTAAGTCTAAGTGTTCATTTGGTGAAAGAGTTTGGGTTATTTCTTCAATTACTTGTTGCGTTATATTCTCTCTTTCATGATCTCAGGTTAAATCTTCGGTCGAAAAATGGAAAAGTAAATTCATATGAATATATAACTATTTTCCTTGAGATATCCTTCTCAGTAGCAAACAAATGGTTTCCCGTCTTATATTCTAGCCAATGTCAAAGCTTTTAATAAAACTTCATAATTAGTGTTTGTATAAATTCTTCATTTCCAATGCAAACTTTGATTAGCGATAACTTGAAATCCACTTGTGCTCCAAATTTCATTTTTCTTTTAAAATAAAGCTCATGGAATTCTTCAAAAATTATGTAATCATGTATTTGTCTTCAAAATCTCGCCTTAATGGTTTAAATCGCCATTTAAGTATAAGTGTTCATTTGCTGAATTTTGGACAGTCAGCGGTCGTGTGTACGTATGCTTATCCATATTAGATTAAACCTGTGGTTTGGTATATTTTATCTTGTCTCAAAAGTAAAAGCTTGATGATTCTTCCATTTTTTCACCACATATGCAGTAACCTTATTTGGGAGATAAATGAACATATATATATTTTTGTTTTTATTAAAAAAACAAATGGTTTCCCGTCTGTAATTTCTAGCCAATGTCAAAGCTTTTAATAAAACTTCATAATTAGTGTTTGTATAAATTCTTCATTTCCAATGCAAACTTTGATTAGCGATAACTTGAAATCCACTTGTGCTCCAAATTTCATTTTTCTTTTAAAATAAAGCTCATGGATTTCTTCAAAAATTATGTAATCATGTATTTATCTTCAAAATCTCGCCTTAATGGCTTAAATCGCCATTTAAGTCTAAGTGTTCATTTGGTGAAAGAGTTTGGGTTATTTCTTCAATTACTTGTTGCGTTATATTCTCTCTTTCATGATCTCAGGTTAAATCTTCGGTCGAAAAATGGAAAAGTAAATTCATATGAATATATAACTATTTTCCTTGAGATATCCTTCTCAGTAGCAAACAAATGGTTTCCCGTCTTATATTCTAGCCAATGTCAAAGCTTTTAATAAAACTTCATAATTAGTGTTTGTATAAATTCTTCATTTCCAATGCAAACTTTGATTAGCGATAACTTGAAATCCACTTGTGCTCCAAATTTCATTTTTCTTTTAAAATAAAGCTCATGGAATTCTTCAAAAATTATGTAATCATGTATTTGTCTTCAAAATCTCGCCTTAATGGTTTAAATCGCCATTTAAGTATAAGTGTTCATTTGCTGAATTTTGGACAGTCAGCGGTCGTGTGTACGTATGCTTATCCATATTAGATTAAACCTGTGGTTTGGTATATTTTATCTTGTCTCAAAAGTAAAAGCTTGATGATTCTTCCATTTTTTCACCACATATGCAGTAACCTTATTTGGGAGATAAATGAACATATATATATTTTTGTTTTTATTAAAAAAACAAATGGTTTCCCGTCTGTAATTTCTAGCCAATGTCAAAGCTTTTAATAAAACTTCATAATTAGTGTTTGTATGAATTCTTCATTTCCAATGCAAACTTTGATTAGCGATAACTTGAAATCCACTTGTGCTCCAAATTTCATTTTTCTTTTAAAATAAAGCTCATGGATTTCTTCAAAAATTATGTAATCATGTATTTATCTTCAAAATCTCGCCTTAATGGCTTAAATCGCCATTTAAGTCTAAGTGTTCATTTGGTGAAAGAGTTTGGGTTATTTCTTCAATTACTTGTTGCGTTATATTCTCTCTTTCATGATCTCAGGTTAAATCTTCGGTCGAAAAATGGAAAAGTAAATTCATATGAATATATAACTATTTTCCTTGAGATATCCTTCTCAGTAGCAAACAAATGGTTTTCCGTCTTATATTCTAGCCAATGTCAAAGCTTTTAATAAAACTTCATAATTAGTGTTTGTATAAATTCTTCATTTCCAATGCAAACTTTGATTAGCGATAACTTGAAATCCACTTGTGCTCCAAATTTCATTTTTCTTTTAAAATAAAGCTCATGGAATTCTTCAAAAATTATGTAATCATGTATTTGTCTTCAAAATCTCGCCTTAATGGTTTAAATCGCCATTTAAGTATAAGTGTTCATTTGCTGAATTTTGGACAGTCAGCGGTCGTGTGTACGTATGCTTATCCATATTAGATTAAACCTGTGGTTTGGTATATTTTATCTTGTCTCAAAAGTAAAAGCTTGATGATTCTTCCATTTTTTCACCACATATGCAGTAACCTTATTTGGGAGATAAATGAACATATATATATTTTTGTTTTTATTAAAAAAACAAATGGTTTCCCGTCTGTAATTTCTAGCCAATGTCAAAGCTTTTAATAAAACTTCATAATTAGTGTTTGTATAAATTCTTCATTTCCAATGCAAACTTTGATTAGCGATAACTTGAAATCCACTTGTGCTCCAAATTTCATTTTTCTTTTAAAATAAAGCTCATGGATTTCTTCAAAAATTATGTAATCATGTATTTATCTTCAAAATCTCGCCTTAATGGCTTAAATCGCCATTTAAGTCTAAGTGTTCATTTGGTGAAAGAGTTTGGGTTATTTCTTCAATTACTTGTTGCGTTATATTCTCTCTTTCATGATCTCAGGTTAAATCTTCGGTCGAAAAATGGAAAAGTAAATTCATATGAATATATAACTATTTTCCTTGAGATATCCTTCTCAGTAGCAAACAAATGGTTTTCCGTCTTATATTCTAGCCAATGTCAAAGCTTTTAATAAAACTTCATAATTAGTGTTTGTATAAATTCTTCATTTCCAATGCAAACTTTGATTAGCGATAACTTGAAATCCACTTGTGCTCCAAATTTCATTTTTCTTTTAAAATAAAGCTCATGGAATTCTTCAAAAATTATGTAATCATGTATTTGTCTTCAAAATCTCGCCTTAATGGTTTAAATCGCCATTTAAGTATAAGTGTTCATTTGCTGAATTTTGGACAGTCAGCGGTCGTGTGTACGTATGCTTATCCATATTAGATTAAACCTGTGGTTTGGTATATTTTATCTTGTCTCAAAAGTAAAAGCTTGATGATTCTTCCATTTTTTCACCACATATGCAGTAACCTTATTTGGGAGATAAATGAACATATATATATTTTTGTTTTTATTAAAAAAACAAATGGTTTCCCGTCTGTAATTTCTAGCCAATGTCAAAGCTTTTAATAAAACTTCATAATTAGTGTTTGTATAAATTCTTCATTTCCAATGCAAACTTTGATTAGCGATAACTTGAAATCCACTTGTGCTCCAAATTTCATTTTTCTTTTAAAATAAAGCTCATGGAATTCTTCAAAAATTATGTAATCATGTATTTGTCTTCAAAATCTCGCCTTAATGGTTTAAATCGCCATTTAAGTATAAGTGTTCATTTGCTGAATTTTGGACAGTCAGCGGTCGTGTGTACGTATGCTTATCCATATTAGATTAAACCTGTGGTTTGGTATATTTTATCTTGTCTCAAAAGTAAAAGCTTGATGATTCTTCCATTTTTTCACCACATATGCAGTAACCTTATTTGGGAGATAAATGAACATATATATATTTTTGTTTTTATTAAAAAAACAAATGGTTTCCCGTCTGTAATTTCTAGCCAATGTCAAAGCTTTTAATAAAACTTCATAATTAGTGTTTGTATAAATTCTTCATTTCCAATGCAAACTTTGATTAGCGATAACTTGAAATCCACTTGTGCTCCAAATTTCATTTTTCTTTTAAAATAAAGCTCATGGATTTCTTCAAAAATTATGTAATCATGTATTTGTCTTCAAAATCTCGCCTTAATGGTTTAAATCGCCATTTAAGTATAAGTGTTCATTTGCTGAATTTTGGACAGTCAGCGGTCGTGTGTACGTATGCTTATCCATATTAGATTAAACCTGTGGTTTGGTATATTTTATCTTGTCTCAAAAGTAAAAGCTTGATGATTCTTCCATTTTTTCACCACATATGCAGTAACCTTATTTGGGAGATAAATGAACATATATATATTTTTGTTTTTATTAAAAAAACAAATGGTTTCCCGTCTGTAATTTCTAGCCAATGTCAAAGCTTTTAATAAAACTTCATAATTAGTGTTTGTATGAATTCTTCATTTCCAATGCAAACTTTGATTAGCGATAACTTGAAATCCACTTGTGCTCCAAATTTCATTTTTCTTTTAAAATAAAGCTCATGGATTTCTTCAAAAATTATGTAATCATGTATTTATCTTCAAAATCTCGCCTTAATGGCTTAAATCGCCATTTAAGTCTAAGTGTTCATTTGGTGAAAGAGTTTGGGTTATTTCTTCAATTACTTGTTGCGTTATATTCTCTCTTTCATGATCTCAGGTTAAATCTTCGGTCGAAAAATGGAAAAGTAAATTCATATGAATATATAACTATTTTCCTTGAGATATCCTTCTCAGTAGCAAACAAATGGTTTCCCGTCTTATATTCTAGCCAATGTCAAAGCTTTTAATAAAACTTCATAATTAGTGTTTGTATAAATTCTTCTTTTCCAATGCAAACTTTGATTAGCGATAACTTGAAATCCACTTGTGCTCCAAATTTCATTTTTCTTTTAAAATAAAGCTCATGGAATTCTTCAAAAATTATGTAATCATGTATTTGTCTTCAAAATCTCGCCTTAATGGTTTAAATCGCCATTTAAGTATAAGTGTTCATTTGCTGAATTTTGGACAGTCAGCGGTCGTGTGTACGTATGCTTATCCATATTAGATTAAACCTGTGGTTTGGTATATTTTATCTTGTCTCAAAAGTAAAAGCTTGATGATTCTTCCATTTTTTCACCACATATGCAGTAACCTTATTTGGGAGATAAATGAACATATATATATTTTTGTTTTTATTAAAAAAACAAATGGTTTCCCGTCTGTAATTTTTAGCCAATGTCAAAGCTTTTAATAAAACTTCATAATTAGTGTTTGTATGAATTCTTCATTTCCAATGCAAACTTTGATTAGCGATAACTTGAAATCCACTTGTGCTCCAAATTTCATTTTTCTTTTAAAATAAAGCTCATGGATTTCTTCAAAAATTATGTAATCATGTATTTATCTTCAAAATCTCGCCTTAATGGCTTAAATCGCCATTTAAGTCTAAGTGTTCATTTGGTGAAAGAGTTTGGGTTATTTCTTCAATTACTTGTTGCGTTATATTCTCTCTTTCATGATCTCAGGTTAAATCTTCGGTCGAAAAATGGAAAAGTAAATTCATATGAATATATAACTATTTTCCTTGAGATATCCTTCTCAGTAGCAAACAAATGGTTTCCCGTCTTATATTCTAGCCAATGTCAAAGCTTTTAATAAAACTTCATAATTAGTGTTTGTATAAATTCTTCATTTCCAATGCAAACTTTGATTAGCGATAACTTGAAATCCACTTGTGCTCCAAATTTCATTTTTCTTTTAAAATAAAGCTCATGGAATTCTTCAAAAATTATGTAATCATGTATTTGTCTTCAAAATCTCGCCTTAATGGTTTAAATCGCCATTTAAGTATAAGTGTTCATTTGCTGAATTTTGGACAGTCAGCGGTCGTGTGTACGTATGCTTATCCATATTAGATTAAACCTGTGGTTTGGTATATTTTATCTTGTCTCAAAAGTAAAAGCTTGATGATTCTTCCATTTTTTCACCACATATGCAGTAACCTTATTTGGGAGATAAATGAACATATATATATTTTAGTTTTTATTAAAAAAACAAATGGTTTCCCGTCTGTAATTTTTAGCCAATGTCAAAGCTTTTAATAAAACTTCATAATTAGTGTTTGTATGAATTCTTCATTTCCAATGCAAACTTTGATTAGCGATAACTTGAAATCCACTTGTGCTCCAAATTTCATTTTTCTTTTAAAATAAAGCTCATGGATTTCTTCAAAAATTATGTAATCATGTATTTATCTTCAAAATCTCGCCTTAATGGCTTAAATCGCCATTTAAGTCTAAGTGTTCATTTGGTGAAAGAGTTTGGGTTATTTCTTCAATTACTTGTTGCGTTATATTCTCTCTTTCATGATCTCAGGTTAAATCTTCGGTCGAAAAATGGAAAAGTAAATTCATATGAATATATAACTATTTTCCTTGAGATATCCTTCTCAGTAGCAAACAAATGGTTTCCCGTCTTATATTCTAGCCAATGTCAAAGCTTTTAATAAAACTTCATAATTAGTGTTTGTATAAATTCTTCATTTCCAATGCAAACTTTGATTAGCGATAACTTGAAATCCACTTGTGCTCCAAATTTCATTTTTCTTTTAAAATAAAGCTCATGGATTTCTTCAAAAATTATGTAATCATGTATTTGTCTTCAAAATCTCGCCTTAATGGTTTAAATCGCCATTTAAGTATAAGTGTTCATTTGCTGAATTTTGGACAGTCAGCGGTCGTGTGTACGTATGCTTATCCATATTAGATTAAACCTGTGGTTTGGTATATTTTATCTTGTCTCAAAAGTAAAAGCTTGATGATTCTTCCATTTTTTCACCACATATGCAGTAACCTTATTTGGGAGATAAATGAACATATATATATTTTTGTTTTTATTAAAAAAACAAATGGTTTCCCGTCTGTAATTTCTAGCCAATGTCAAAGCTTTTAATAAAACTTCATAATTAGTGTTTGTATAAATTCTTCATTTCCAATGCAAACTTTGATTAGCGATAACTTGAAATCCACTTGTGCTCCAAATTTCATTTTTCTTTTAAAATAAAGCTCATGGATTTCTTCAAAAATTATGTAATCATGTATTTGTCTTCAAAATCTCGCCTTAATGGTTTAAATCGCCATTTAAGTATAAGTGTTCATTTGCTGAATTTTGGACAGTCAGCGGTCGTGTGTACGTATGCTTATCCATATTAGATTAAACCTGTGGTTTGGTATATTTTATCTTGTCTCAAAAGTAAAAGCTTGATGATTCTTCCATTTTTTCACCACATATGCAGTAACCTTATTTGGGAGATAAATGAACATATATATATTTTTGTTTTTATTAAAAAAACAAATGGTTTCCCGTCTGTAATTTCTAGCCAATGTCAAAGCTTTTAATAAAACTTCATAATTAGTGTTTGTATGAATTCTTCATTTCCAATGCAAACTTTGATTAGCGATAACTTGAAATCCACTTGTGCTCCAAATTTCATTTTTCTTTTAAAATAAAGCTCATGGATTTCTTCAAAAATTATGTAATCATGTATTTATCTTCAAAATCTCGCCTTAATGGCTTAAATCGCCATTTAAGTCTAAGTGTTCATTTGGTGAAAGAGTTTGGGTTATTTCTTCAATTACTTGTTGCGTTATATTCTCTCTTTCATGATCTCAGGTTAAATCTTCGGTCGAAAAATGGAAAAGTAAATTCATATGAATATATAACTATTTTCCTTGAGATATCCTTCTCAGTAGCAAACAAATGGTTTCCCGTCTTATATTCTAGCCAATGTCAAAGCTTTTAATAAAACTTCATAATTAGTGTTTGTATAAATTCTTCTTTTCCAATGCAAACTTTGATTAGCGATAACTTGAAATCCACTTGTGCTCCAAATTTCATTTTTCTTTTAAAATAAAGCTCATGGAATTCTTCAAAAATTATGTAATCATGTATTTGTCTTCAAAATCTCGCCTTAATGGTTTAAATCGCCATTTAAGTATAAGTGTTCATTTGCTGAATTTTGGACAGTCAGCGGTCGTGTGTACGTATGCTTATCCATATTAGATTAAACCTGTGGTTTGGTATATTTTATCTTGTCTCAAAAGTAAAAGCTTGATGATTCTTCCATTTTTTCACCACATATGCAGTAACCTTATTTGGGAGATAAATGAACATATATATATTTTTGTTTTTATTAAAAAAACAAATGGTTTCCCGTCTGTAATTTTTAGCCAATGTCAAAGCTTTTAATAAAACTTCATAATTAGTGTTTGTATGAATTCTTCATTTCCAATGCAAACTTTGATTAGCGATAACTTGAAATCCACTTGTGCTCCAAATTTCATTTTTCTTTTAAAATAAAGCTCATGGATTTCTTCAAAAATTATGTAATCATGTATTTATCTTCAAAATCTCGCCTTAATGGCTTAAATCGCCATTTAAGTCTAAGTGTTCATTTGGTGAAAGAGTTTGGGTTATTTCTTCAATTACTTGTTGCGTTATATTCTCTCTTTCATGATCTCAGGTTAAATCTTCGGTCGAAAAATGGAAAAGTAAATTCATATGAATATATAACTATTTTCCTTGAGATATCCTTCTCAGTAGCAAACAAATGGTTTCCCGTCTTATATTCTAGCCAATGTCAAAGCTTTTAATAAAACTTCATAATTAGTGTTTGTATAAATTCTTCATTTCCAATGCAAACTTTGATTAGCGATAACTTGAAATCCACTTGTGCTCCAAATTTCATTTTTCTTTTAAAATAAAGCTCATGGAATTCTTCAAAAATTATGTAATCATGTATTTGTCTTCAAAATCTCGCCTTAATGGTTTAAATCGCCATTTAAGTATAAGTGTTCATTTGCTGAATTTTGGACAGTCAGCGGTCGTGTGTACGTATGCTTATCCATATTAGATTAAACCTGTGGTTTGGTATATTTTATCTTGTCTCAAAAGTAAAAGCTTGATGATTCTTCCATTTTTTCACCACATATGCAGTAACCTTATTTGGGAGATAAATGAACATATATATATTTTTGTTTTTATTAAAAAAACAAATGGTTTCCCGTCTGTAATTTCTAGCCAATGTCAAAGCTTTTAATAAAACTTCATAATTAGTGTTTGTATGAATTCTTCATTTCCAATGCAAACTTTGATTAGCGATAACTTGAAATCCACTTGTGCTCCAAATTTCATTTTTCTTTTAAAATAAAGCTCATGGATTTCTTCAAAAATTATGTAATCATGTATTTATCTTCAAAATCTCGCCTTAATGGCTTAAATCGCCATTTAAGTCTAAGTGTTCATTTGGTGAAAGAGTTTGGGTTATTTCTTCAATTACTTGTTGCGTTATATTCTCTCTTTCATGATCTCAGGTTAAATCTTCGGTCGAAAAATGGAAAAGTAAATTCATATGAATATATAACTATTTTCCTTGAGATATCCTTCTCAGTAGCAAACAAATGGTTTCCCGTCTTATATTCTAGCCAATGTCAAAGCTTTTAATAAAACTTCATAATTAGTGTTTGTATAAATTCTTCTTTTCCAATGCAAACTTTGATTAGCGATAACTTGAAATCCACTTGTGCTCCAAATTTCATTTTTCTTTTAAAATAAAGCTCATGGAATTCTTCAAAAATTATGTAATCATGTATTTGTCTTCAAAATCTCGCCTTAATGGTTTAAATCGCCATTTAAGTATAAGTGTTCATTTGCTGAATTTTGGACAGTCAGCGGTCGTGTGTACGTATGCTTATCCATATTAGATTAAACCTGTGGTTTGGTATATTTTATCTTGTCTCAAAAGTAAAAGCTTGATGATTCTTCCATTTTTTCACCACATATGCAGTAACCTTATTTGGGAGATAAATGAACATATATATATTTTTGTTTTTATTAAAAAAACAAATGGTTTCCCGTCTGTAATTTTTAGCCAATGTCAAAGCTTTTAATAAAACTTCATAATTAGTGTTTGTATGAATTCTTCATTTCCAATGCAAACTTTGATTAGCGATAACTTGAAATCCACTTGTGCTCCAAATTTCATTTTTCTTTTAAAATAAAGCTCATGGATTTCTTCAAAAATTATGTAATCATGTATTTATCTTCAAAATCTCGCCTTAATGGCTTAAATCGCCATTTAAGTCTAAGTGTTCATTTGGTGAAAGAGTTTGGGTTATTTCTTCAATTACTTGTTGCGTTATATTCTCTCTTTCATGATCTCAGGTTAAATCTTCGGTCGAAAAATGGAAAAGTAAATTCATATGAATATATAACTATTTTCCTTGAGATATCCTTCTCAGTAGCAAACAAATGGTTTCCCGTCTTATATTCTAGCCAATGTCAAAGCTTTTAATAAAACTTCATAATTAGTGTTTGTATAAATTCTTCATTTCCAATGCAAACTTTGATTAGCGATAACTTGAAATCCACTTGTGCTCCAAATTTCATTTTTCTTTTAAAATAAAGCTCATGGAATTCTTCAAAAATTATGTAATCATGTATTTGTCTTCAAAATCTCGCCTTAATGGTTTAAATCGCCATTTAAGTATAAGTGTTCATTTGCTGAATTTTGGACAGTCAGCGGTCGTGTGTACGTATGCTTATCCATATTAGATTAAACCTGTGGTTTGGTATATTTTATCTTGTCTCAAAAGTAAAAGCTTGATGATTCTTCCATTTTTTCACCACATATGCAGTAACCTTATTTGGGAGATAAATGAACATATATATATTTTAGTTTTTATTAAAAAAACAAATGGTTTCCCGTCTGTAATTTTTAGCCAATGTCAAAGCTTTTAATAAAACTTCATAATTAGTGTTTGTATGAATTCTTCATTTCCAATGCAAACTTTGATTAGCGATAACTTGAAATCCACTTGTGCTCCAAATTTCATTTTTCTTTTAAAATAAAGCTCATGGATTTCTTCAAAAATTATGTAATCATGTATTTATCTTCAAAATCTCGCCTTAATGGCTTAAATCGCCATTTAAGTCTAAGTGTTCATTTGGTGAAAGAGTTTGGGTTATTTCTTCAATTACTTGTTGCGTTATATTCTCTCTTTCATGATCTCAGGTTAAATCTTCGGTCGAAAAATGGAAAAGTAAATTCATATGAATATATAACTATTTTCCTTGAGATATCCTTCTCAGTAGCAAACAAATGGTTTCCCGTCTTATATTCTAGCCAATGTCAAAGCTTTTAATAAAACTTCATAATTAGTGTTTGTATAAATTCTTCATTTCCAATGCAAACTTTGATTAGCGATAACTTGAAATCCACTTGTGCTCCAAATTTCATTTTTCTTTTAAAATAAAGCTCATGGATTTCTTCAAAAATTATGTAATCATGTATTTGTCTTCAAAATCTCGCCTTAATGGTTTAAATCGCCATTTAAGTATAAGTGTTCATTTGCTGAATTTTGGACAGTCAGCGGTCGTGTGTACGTATGCTTATCCATATTAGATTAAACCTGTGGTTTGGTATATTTTATCTTGTCTCAAAAGTAAAAGCTTGATGATTCTTCCATTTTTTCACCACATATGCAGTAACCTTATTTGGGAGATAAATGAACATATATATATTTTTGTTTTTATTAAAAAAACAAATGGTTTCCCGTCTGTAATTTCTAGCCAATGTCAAAGCTTTTAATAAAACTTCATAATTAGTGTTTGTATAAATTCTTCATTTCCAATGCAAACTTTGATTAGCGATAACTTGAAATCCACTTGTGCTCCAAATTTCATTTTTCTTTTAAAATAAAGCTCATGGATTTCTTCAAAAATTATGTAATCATGTATTTGTCTTCAAAATCTCGCCTTAATGGTTTAAATCGCCATTTAAGTATAAGTGTTCATTTGCTGAATTTTGGACAGTCAGCGGTCGTGTGTACGTATGCTTATCCATATTAGATTAAACCTGTGGTTTGGTATATTTTATCTTGTCTCAAAAGTAAAAGCTTGATGATTCTTCCATTTTTTCACCACATATGCAGTAACCTTATTTGGGAGATAAATGAACATATATATATTTTTGTTTTTATTAAAAAAACAAATGGTTTCCCGTCTGTAATTTCTAGCCAATGTCAAAGCTTTTAATAAAACTTCATAATTAGTGTTTGTATGAATTCTTCATTTCCAATGCAAACTTTGATTAGCGATAACTTGAAATCCACTTGTGCTCCAAATTTCATTTTTCTTTTAAAATAAAGCTCATGGATTTCTTCAAAAATTATGTAATCATGTATTTATCTTCAAAATCTCGCCTTAATGGCTTAAATCGCCATTTAAGTCTAAGTGTTCATTTGGTGAAAGAGTTTGGGTTATTTCTTCAATTACTTGTTGCGTTATATTCTCTCTTTCATGATCTCAGGTTAAATCTTCGGTCGAAAAATGGAAAAGTAAATTCATATGAATATATAACTATTTTCCTTGAGATATCCTTCTCAGTAGCAAACAAATGGTTTCCCGTCTTATATTCTAGCCAATGTCAAAGCTTTTAATAAAACTTCATAATTAGTGTTTGTATAAATTCTTCTTTTCCAATGCAAACTTTGATTAGCGATAACTTGAAATCCACTTGTGCTCCAAATTTCATTTTTCTTTTAAAATAAAGCTCATGGAATTCTTCAAAAATTATGTAATCATGTATTTGTCTTCAAAATCTCGCCTTAATGGTTTAAATCGCCATTTAAGTATAAGTGTTCATTTGCTGAATTTTGGACAGTCAGCGGTCGTGTGTACGTATGCTTATCCATATTAGATTAAACCTGTGGTTTGGTATATTTTATCTTGTCTCAAAAGTAAAAGCTTGATGATTCTTCCATTTTTTCACCACATATGCAGTAACCTTATTTGGGAGATAAATGAACATATATATATTTTTGTTTTTATTAAAAAAACAAATGGTTTCCCGTCTGTAATTTTTAGCCAATGTCAAAGCTTTTAATAAAACTTCATAATTAGTGTTTGTATGAATTCTTCATTTCCAATGCAAACTTTGATTAGCGATAACTTGAAATCCACTTGTGCTCCAAATTTCATTTTTCTTTTAAAATAAAGCTCATGGATTTCTTCAAAAATTATGTAATCATGTATTTATCTTCAAAATCTCGCCTTAATGGCTTAAATCGCCATTTAAGTCTAAGTGTTCATTTGGTGAAAGAGTTTGGGTTATTTCTTCAATTACTTGTTGCGTTATATTCTCTCTTTCATGATCTCAGGTTAAATCTTCGGTCGAAAAATGGAAAAGTAAATTCATATGAATATATAACTATTTTCCTTGAGATATCCTTCTCAGTAGCAAACAAATGGTTTCCCGTCTTATATTCTAGCCAATGTCAAAGCTTTTAATAAAACTTCATAATTAGTGTTTGTATAAATTCTTCATTTCCAATGCAAACTTTGATTAGCGATAACTTGAAATCCACTTGTGCTCCAAATTTCATTTTTCTTTTAAAATAAAGCTCATGGAATTCTTCAAAAATTATGTAATCATGTATTTGTCTTCAAAATCTCGCCTTAATGGTTTAAATCGCCATTTAAGTATAAGTGTTCATTTGCTGAATTTTGGACAGTCAGCGGTCGTGTGTACGTATGCTTATCCATATTAGATTAAACCTGTGGTTTGGTATATTTTATCTTGTCTCAAAAGTAAAAGCTTGATGATTCTTCCATTTTTTCACCACATATGCAGTAACCTTATTTGGGAGATAAATGAACATATATATATTTTTGTTTTTATTAAAAAAACAAATGGTTTCCCGTCTGTAATTTTTAGCCAATGTCAAAGCTTTTAATAAAACTTCATAATTAGTGTTTGTATGAATTCTTCATTTCCAATGCAAACTTTGATTAGCGATAACTTGAAATCCACTTGTGCTCCAAATTTCATTTTTCTTTTAAAATAAAGCTCATGGATTTCTTCAAAAATTATGTAATCATGTATTTATCTTCAAAATCTCGCCTTAATGGCTTAAATCGCCATTTAAGTCTAAGTGTTCATTTGGTGAAAGAGTTTGGGTTATTTCTTCAATTACTTGTTGCGTTATATTCTCTCTTTCATGATCTCAGGTTAAATCTTCGGTCGAAAAATGGAAAAGTAAATTCATATGAATATATAACTATTTTCCTTGAGATATCCTTCTCAGTAGCAAACAAATGGTTTCCCGTCTTATATTCTAGCCAATGTCAAAGCTTTTAATAAAACTTCATAATTAGTGTTTGTATAAATTCTTCATTTCCAATGCAAACTTTGATTAGCGATAACTTGAAATCCACTTGTGCTCCAAATTTCATTTTTCTTTTAAAATAAAGCTCATGGAATTCTTCAAAAATTATGTAATCATGTATTTGTCTTCAAAATCTCGCCTTAATGGTTTAAATCGCCATTTAAGTATAAGTGTTCATTTGCTGAATTTTGGACAGTCAGCGGTCGTGTGTACGTATGCTTATCCATATTAGATTAAACCTGTGGTTTGGTATATTTTATCTTGTCTCAAAAGTAAAAGCTTGATGATTCTTCCATTTTTTCACCACATATGCAGTAACCTTATTTGGGAGATAAATGAACATATATATATTTTTGTTTTTATTAAAAAAACAAATGGTTTCCCGTCTGTAATTTTTAGCCAATGTCAAAGCTTTTAATAAAACTTCATAATTAGTGTTTGTATGAATTCTTCATTTCCAATGCAAACTTTGATTAGCGATAACTTGAAATCCACTTGTGCTCCAAATTTCATTTTTCTTTTAAAATAAAGCTCATGGATTTCTTCAAAAATTATGTAATCATGTATTTATCTTCAAAATCTCGCCTTAATGGCTTAAATCGCCATTTAAGTCTAAGTGTTCATTTGGTGAAAGAGTTTGGGTTATTTCTTCAATTACTTGTTGCGTTATATTCTCTCTTTCATGATCTCAGGTTAAATCTTCGGTCGAAAAATGGAAAAGTAAATTCATATGAATATATAACTATTTTCCTTGAGATATCCTTCTCAGTAGCAAACAAATGGTTTCCCGTCTTATATTCTAGCCAATGTCAAAGCTTTTAATAAAACTTCATAATTAGTGTTTGTATAAATTCTTCTTTTCCAATGCAAACTTTGATTAGCGATAACTTGAAATCCACTTGTGCTCCAAATTTCATTTTTCTTTTAAAATAAAGCTCATGGAATTCTTCAAAAATTATGTAATCATGTATTTGTCTTCAAAATCTCGCCTTAATGGTTTAAATCGCCATTTAAGTATAAGTGTTCATTTGCTGAATTTTGGACAGTCAGCGGTCGTGTGTACGTATGCTTATCCATATTAGATTAAACCTGTGGTTTGGTATATTTTATCTTGTCTCAAAAGTAAAAGCTTGATGATTCTTCCATTTTTTCACCACATATGCAGTAACCTTATTTGGGAGATAAATGAACATATATATATTTTTGTTTTTATTGAAAAAACAAATGGTTTCCCGTCTGTAATTTTTAGCCAATGTCAAAGCTTTTAATAAAACTTCATAATTAGTGTTTGTATGAATTCTTCATTTCCAATGCAAACTTTGATTAGCGATAACTTGAAATCCACTTGTGCTCCAAATTTCATTTTTCTTTTAAAATAAAGCTCATGGATTTCTTCAAAAATTATGTAATCATGTATTTATCTTCAAAATCTCGCCTTAATGGCTTAAATCGCCATTTAAGTCTAAGTGTTCATTTGGTGAAAGAGTTTGGGTTATTTCTTCAATTACTTGTTGCGTTATATTCTCTCTTTCATGATCTCAGGTTAAATCTTCGGTCGAAAAATGGAAAAGTAAATTCATATGAATATATAACTATTTTCCTTGAGATATCCTTCTCAGTAGCAAACAAATGGTTTCCCGTCTTATATTCTAGCCAATGTCAAAGCTTTTAATAAAACTTCATAATTAGTGTTTGTATAAATTCTTCATTTCCAATGCAAACTTTGATTAGCGATAACTTGAAATCCACTTGTGCTCCAAATTTCATTTTTCTTTTAAAATAAAGCTCATGGAATTCTTCAAAAATTATGTAATCATGTATTTGTCTTCAAAATCTCGCCTTAATGGTTTAAATCGCCATTTAAGTATAAGTGTTCATTTGCTGAATTTTGGACAGTCAGCGGTCGTGTGTACGTATGCTTATCCATATTAGATTAAACCTGTGGTTTGGTATATTTTATCTTGTCTCAAAAGTAAAAGCTTGATGATTCTTCCATTTTTTCACCACATATGCAGTAACCTTATTTGGGAGATAAATGAACATATATATATTTTTGTTTTTATTAAAAAAACAAATGGTTTCCCGTCTGTAATTTTTAGCCAATGTCAAAGCTTTTAATAAAACTTCATAATTAGTGTTTGTATGAATTCTTCATTTCCAATGCAAACTTTGATTAGCGATAACTTGAAATCCACTTGTGCTCCAAATTTCATTTTTCTTTTAAAATAAAGCTCATGGATTTCTTCAAAAATTATGTAATCATGTATTTATCTTCAAAATCTCGCCTTAATGGCTTAAATCGCCATTTAAGTCTAAGTGTTCATTTGGTGAAAGAGTTTGGGTTATTTCTTCAATTACTTGTTGCGTTATATTCTCTCTTTCATGATCTCAGGTTAAATCTTCGGTCGAAAAATGGAAAAGTAAATTCATATGAATATATAACTATTTTCCTTGAGATATCCTTCTCAGTAGCAAACAAATGGTTTCCCGTCTTATATTCTAGCCAATGTCAAAGCTTTTAATAAAACTTCATAATTAGTGTTTGTATAAATTCTTCATTTCCAATGCAAACTTTGATTAGCGATAACTTGAAATCCACTTGTGCTCCAAATTTCATTTTTCTTTTAAAATAAAGCTCATGGAATTCTTCAAAAATTATGTAATCATGTATTTGTCTTCAAAATCTCGCCTTAATGGTTTAAATCGCCATTTAAGTATAAGTGTTCATTTGCTGAATTTTGGACAGTCAGCGGTCGTGTGTACGTATGCTTATCCATATTAGATTAAACCTGTGGTTTGGTATATTTTATCTTGTCTCAAAAGTAAAAGCTTGATGATTCTTCCATTTTTTCACCACATATGCAGTAACCTTATTTGGGAGATAAATGAACATATATATATTTTTGTTTTTATTAAAAAAACAAATGGTTTCCCGTCTGTAATTTTTAGCCAATGTCAAAGCTTTTAATAAAACTTCATAATTAGTGTTTGTATGAATTATTCATTTCCAATGCAAACTTTGATTAGCGATAACTTGAAATCCACTTGTGCTCCAAATTTCATTTTTCTTTTAAAATAAAGCTCATGGATTTCTTCAAAAATTATGTAATCATGTATTTATCTTCAAAATCTCGCCTTAATGGCTTAAATCGCCATTTAAGTCTAAGTGTTCATTTGGTGAAAGAGTTTGGGTTATTTCTTCAATTACTTGTTGCGTTATATTCTCTCTTTCATGATCTCAGGTTAAATCTTCGGTCGAAAAATGGAAAAGTAAATTCATATGAATATATAACTATTTTCCTTGAGATATCCTTCTCAGTAGCAAACAAATGGTTTCCCGTCTTATATTCTAGCCAATGTCAAAGCTTTTAATAAAACTTCATAATTAGTGTTTGTATAAATTCTTCATTTCCAATGCAAACTTTGATTAGCGATAACTTGAAATCCACTTGTGCTCCAAATTTCATTTTTCTTTTAAAATAAAGCTCATGGAATTCTTCAAAAATTATGTAATCATGTATTTGTCTTCAAAATCTCGCCTTAATGGTTTAAATCGCCATTTAAGTATAAGTGTTCATTTGCTGAATTTTGGACAGTCAGCGGTCGTGTGTACGTATGCTTATCCATATTAGATTAAACCTGTGGTTTGGTATATTTTATCTTGTCTCAAAAGTAAAAGCTTGATGATTCTTCCATTTTTTCACCACATATGCAGTAACCTTATTTGGGAGATAAATGAACATATATATATGTTTGTTTTTATTAAAAAAACAAATGGTTTCCCGTCTGTAATTTTTAGCCAATGTCAAAGCTTTTAATAAAACTTCATAATTAGTGTTTGTATGAATTCTTCATTTCCAATGCAAACTTTGATTAGCGATAACTTGAAATCCACTTGTGCTCCAAATTTCATTTTTCTTTTAAAATAAAGCTCATGGATTTCTTCAAAAATTATGTAATCATGTATTTATCTTCAAAATCTCGCCTTAATGGCTTAAATCGCCATTTAAGTCTAAGTGTTCATTTGGTGAAAGAGTTTGGGTTATTTCTTCAATTACTTGTTGCGTTATATTCTCTCTTTCATGATCTCAGGTTAAATCTTCGGTCGAAAAATGGAAAAGTAAATTCATATGAATATATAACTATTTTCCTTGAGATATCCTTCTCAGTAGCAAACAAATGGTTTCCCGTCTTATATTCTAGCCAATGTCAAAGCTTTTAATAAAACTTCATAATTAGTGTTTGTATAAATTCTTCATTTCCAATGCAAACTTTGATTAGCGATAACTTGAAATCCACTTGTGCTCCAAATTTCATTTTTCTTTTAAAATAAAGCTCATGGAATTCTTCAAAAATTATGTAATCATGTATTTGTCTTCAAAATCTCGCCTTAATGGTTTAAATCGCCATTTAAGTATAAGTGTTCATTTGCTGAATTTTGGACAGTCAGCGGTCGTGTGTACGTATGCTTATCCATATTAGATTAAACCTGTGGTTTGGTATATTTTATCTTGTCTCAAAAGTAAAAGCTTGATGATTCTTCCATTTTTTCACCACATATGCAGTAACCTTATTTGGGAGATAAATGAACATATATATATTTTTGTTTTTATTAAAAAAACAAATGGTTTCCCGTCTGTAATTTTTAGCCAATGTCAAAGCTTTTAATAAAACTTCATAATTAGTGTTTGTATGAATTCTTCATTTCCAATGCAAACTTTGATTAGCGATAACTTGAAATCCACTTGTGCTCCAAATTTCATTTTTCTTTTAAAATAAAGCTCATGGATTTCTTCAAAAATTATGTAATCATGTATTTATCTTCAAAATCTCGCCTTAATGGCTTAAATCGCCATTTAAGTCTAAGTGTTCATTTGGTGAAAGAGTTTGGGTTATTTCTTCAATTACTTGTTGCGTTATATTCTCTCTTTCATGATCTCAGGTTAAATCTTCGGTCGAAAAATGGAAAAGTAAATTCATATGAATATATAACTATTTTCCTTGAGATATCCTTCTCAGTAGCAAACAAATGGTTTCCCGTCTTATATTCTAGCCAATGTCAAAGCTTTTAATAAAACTTCATAATTAGTGTTTGTATAAATTCTTCTTTTCCAATGCAAACTTTGATTAGCGATAACTTGAAATCCACTTGTGCTCCAAATTTCATTTTTCTTTTAAAATAAAGCTCATGGAATTCTTCAAAAATTATGTAATCATGTATTTGTCTTCAAAATCTCGCCTTAATGGTTTAAATCGCCATTTAAGTATAAGTGTTCATTTGCTGAATTTTGGACAGTCAGCGGTCGTGTGTACGTATGCTTATCCATATTAGATTAAACCTGTGGTTTGGTATATTTTATCTTGTCTCAAAAGTAAAAGCTTGATGATTCTTCCATTTTTTCACCACATATGCAGTAACCTTATTTGGGAGATAAATGAACATATATATATTTTTGTTTTTATTAAAAAAACAAATGGTTTCCCGTCTGTAATTTTTAGCCAATGTCAAAGCTTTTAATAAAACTTCATAATTAGTGTTTGTATGAATTCTTCATTTCCAATGCAAACTTTGATTAGCGATAACTTGAAATCCACTTGTGCTCCAAATTTCATTTTTCTTTTAAAATAAAGCTCATGGATTTCTTCAAAAATTATGTAATCATGTATTTATCTTCAAAATCTCGCCTTAATGGCTTAAATCGCCATTTAAGTCTAAGTGTTCATTTGGTGAAAGAGTTTGGGTTATTTCTTCAATTACTTGTTGCGTTATATTCTCTCTTTCATGATCTCAGGTTAAATCTTCGGTCGAAAAATGGAAAAGTAAATTCATATGAATATATAACTATTTTCCTTGAGATATCCTTCTCAGTAGCAAACAAATGGTTTCCCGTCTTATATTCTAGCCAATGTCAAAGCTTTTAATAAAACTTCATAATTAGTGTTTGTATAAATTCTTCTTTTCCAATGCAAACTTTGATTAGCGATAACTTGAAATCCACTTGTGCTCCAAATTTCATTTTTCTTTTAAAATAAAGCTCATGGAATTCTTCAAAAATTATGTAATCATGTATTTGTCTTCAAAATCTCGCCTTAATGGTTTAAATCGCCATTTAAGTATAAGTGTTCATTTGCTGAATTTTGGACAGTCAGCGGTCGTGTGTACGTATGCTTATCCATATTAGATTAAACCTGTGGTTTGGTATATTTTATCTTGTCTCAAAAGTAAAAGCTTGATGATTCTTCCATTTTTTCACCACATATGCAGTAACCTTATTTGGGAGATAAATGAACATATATATATTTTTGTTTTTATTAAAAAAACAAATGGTTTCCCGTCTGTAATTTTTAGCCAATGTCAAAGCTTTTAATAAAACTTCATAATTAGTGTTTGTATGAATTATTCATTTCCAATGCAAACTTTGATTAGCGATAACTTGAAATCCACTTGTGCTCCAAATTTCATTTTTCTTTTAAAATAAAGCTCATGGATTTCTTCAAAAATTATGTAATCATGTATTTATCTTCAAAATCTCGCCTTAATGGCTTAAATCGCCATTTAAGTCTAAGTGTTCATTTGGTGAAAGAGTTTGGGTTATTTCTTCAATTACTTGTTGCGTTATATTCTCTCTTTCATGATCTCAGGTTAAATCTTCGGTCGAAAAATGGAAAAGTAAATTCATATGAATATATAACTATTTTCCTTGAGATATCCTTCTCAGTAGCAAACAAATGGTTTCCCGTCTTATATTCTAGCCAATGTCAAAGCTTTTAATAAAACTTCATAATTAGTGTTTGTATAAATTCTTCATTTCCAATGCAAACTTTGATTAGCGATAACTTGAAATCCACTTGTGCTCCAAATTTCATTTTTCTTTTAAAATAAAGCTCATGGAATTCTTCAAAAATTATGTAATCATGTATTTGTCTTCAAAATCTCGCCTTAATGGTTTAAATCGCCATTTAAGTATAAGTGTTCATTTGCTGAATTTTGGACAGTCAGCGGTCGTGTGTACGTATGCTTATCCATATTAGATTAAACCTGTGGTTTGGTATATTTTATCTTGTCTCAAAAGTAAAAGCTTGATGATTCTTCCATTTTTTCACCACATATGCGGTAACCTTATTTGGGAGATAAATGAACATATATATATTTTTGTTTTTATTAAAAAAACAAATGGTTTCCCGTCTGTAATTTTTAGCCAATGTCAAAGCTTTTAATAAAACTTCATAATTAGTGTTTGTATGAATTCTTCATTTCCAATGCAAACTTTGATTAGCGATAACTTGAAATCCACTTGTGCTCCAAATTTCATTTTTCTTTTAAAATAAAGCTCATGGATTTCTTCAAAAATTATGTAATCATGTATTTATCTTCAAAATCTCGCCTTAATGGCTTAAATCGCCATTTAAGTCTAAGTGTTCATTTGGTGAAAGAGTTTGGGTTATTTCTTCAATTACTTGTTGCGTTATATTCTCTCTTTCATGATCTCAGGTTAAATCTTCGGTCGAAAAATGGAAAAGTAAATTCATATGAATATATAACTATTTTCCTTGAGATATCCTTCTCAGTAGCAAACAAATGGTTTCCCGTCTTATATTCTAGCCAATGTCAAAGCTTTTAATAAAACTTCATAATTAGTGTTTGTATAAATTCTTCATTTCCAATGCAAACTTTGATTAGCGATAACTTGAAATCCACTTGTGCTCCAAATTTCATTTTTCTTTTAAAATAAAGCTCATGGAATTCTTCAAAAATTATGTAATCATGTATTTGTCTTCAAAATCTCGCCTTAATGGTTTAAATCGCCATTTAAGTATAAGTGTTCATTTGCTGAATTTTGGACAGTCAGCGGTCGTGTGTACGTATGCTTATCCATATTAGATTAAACCTGTGGTTTGGTATATTTTATCTTGTCTCAAAAGTAAAAGCTTGATGATTCTTCCATTTTTTCACCACATATGCAGTAACCTTATTTGGGAGATAAATGAACATATATATATTTTTGTTTTTATTAAAAAAACAAATGGTTTCCCGTCTGTAATTTTTAGCCAATGTCAAAGCTTTTAATAAAACTTCATAATTAGTGTTTGTATGAATTATTCATTTCCAATGCAAACTTTGATTAGCGATAACTTGAAATCCACTTGTGCTCCAAATTTCATTTTTCTTTTAAAATAAAGCTCATGGATTTCTTCAAAAATTATGTAATCATGTATTTATCTTCAAAATCTCGCCTTAATGGCTTAAATCGCCATTTAAGTCTAAGTGTTCATTTGGTGAAAGAGTTTGGGTTATTTCTTCAATTACTTGTTGCGTTATATTCTCTCTTTCATGATCTCAGGTTAAATCTTCGGTCGAAAAATGGAAAAGTAAATTCATATGAATATATAACTATTTTCCTTGAGATATCCTTCTCAGTAGCAAACAAATGGTTTCCCGTCTTATATTCTAGCCAATGTCAAAGCTTTTAATAAAACTTCATAATTAGTGTTTGTATAAATTCTTCATTTCCAATGCAAACTTTGATTAGCGATAACTTGAAATCCACTTGTGCTCCAAATTTCATTTTTCTTTTAAAATAAAGCTCATGGAATTCTTCAAAAATTATGTAATCATGTATTTGTCTTCAAAATCTCGCCTTAATGGTTTAAATCGCCATTTAAGTATAAGTGTTCATTTGCTGAATTTTGGACAGTCAGCGGTCGTGTGTACGTATGCTTATCCATATTAGATTAAACCTGTGGTTTGGTATATTTTATCTTGTCTCAAAAGTAAAAGCTTGATGATTCTTCCATTTTTTCACCACATATGCGGTAACCTTATTTGGGAGATAAATGAACATATATATATTTTTGTTTTTATTAAAAAAACAAATGGTTTCCCGTCTGTAATTTTTAGCCAATGTCAAAGCTTTTAATAAAACTTCATAATTAGTGTTTGTATGAATTCTTCATTTCCAATGCAAACTTTGATTAGCGATAACTTGAAATCCACTTGTGCTCCAAATTTCATTTTTCTTTTAAAATAAAGCTCATGGATTTCTTCAAAAATTATGTAATCATGTATTTATCTTCAAAATCTCGCCTTAATGGCTTAAATCGCCATTTAAGTCTAAGTGTTCATTTGGTGAAAGAGTTTGGGTTATTTCTTCAATTACTTGTTGCGTTATATTCTCTCTTTCATGATCTCAGGTTAAATCTTCGGTCGAAAAATGGAAAAGTAAATTCATATGAATATATAACTATTTTCCTTGAGATATCCTTCTCAGTAGCAAACAAATGGTTTCCCGTCTTATATTCTAGCCAATGTCAAAGCTTTTAATAAAACTTCATAATTAGTGTTTGTATAAATTCTTCTTTTCCAATGCAAACTTTGATTAGCGATAACTTGAAATCCACTTGTGCTCCAAATTTCATTTTTCTTTTAAAATAAAGCTCATGGAATTCTTCAAAAATTATGTAATCATGTATTTGTCTTCAAAATCTCGCCTTAATGGTTTAAATCGCCATTTAAGTATAAGTGTTCATTTGCTGAATTTTGGACAGTCAGCGGTCGTGTGTACGTATGCTTATCCATATTAGATTAAACCTGTGGTTTGGTATATTTTATCTTGTCTCAAAAGTAAAAGCTTGATGATTCTTCCATTTTTTCACCACATATGCAGTAACCTTATTTGGGAGATAAATGAACATATATATATTTTTGTTTTTATTAAAAAAACTAATGGTTTCCCGTCTGTAATTTTTAGCCAATGTCAAAGCTTTTAATAAAACTTCATAATTAGTGTTTGTATGAATTCTTCATTTCCAATGCAAACTTTGATTAGCGATAACTTGAAATCCACTTGTGCTCCAAATTTCATTTTTCTTTTAAAATAAAGCTCATGGATTTCTTCAAAAATTATGTAATCATGTATTTATCTTCAAAATCTCGCCTTAATGGCTTAAATCGCCATTTAAGTCTAAGTGTTCATTTGGTGAAAGAGTTTGGGTTATTTCTTCAATTACTTGTTGCGTTATATTCTCTCTTTCATGATCTCAGGTTAAATCTTCGGTCGAAAAATGGAAAAGTAAATTCATATGAATATATAACTATTTTCCTTGAGATATCCTTCTCAGTAGCAAACAAATGGTTTCCCGTCTTATATTCTAGCCAATGTCAAAGCTTTTAATAAAACTTCATAATTAGTGTTTGTATAAATTCTTCATTTCCAATGCAAACTTTGATTAGCGATAACTTGAAATCCACTTGTGCTCCAAATTTCATTTTTCTTTTAAAATAAAGCTCATGGAATTCTTCAAAAATTATGTAATCATGTATTTGTCTTCAAAATCTCGCCTTAATGGTTTAAATCGCCATTTAAGTATAAGTGTTCATTTGCTGAATTTTGGACAGTCAGCGGTCGTGTGTACGTATGCTTATCCATATTAGATTAAACCTGTGGTTTGGTATATTTTATCTTGTCTCAAAAGTAAAAGCTTGATGATTCTTCCATTTTTTCACCACATATGCAGTAACCTTATTTGGGAGATAAATGAACATATATATATTTTTGTTTTTATTAAAAAAACAAATGGTTTCCCGTCTGTAATTTTTAGCCAATGTCAAAGCTTTTAATAAAACTTCATAATTAGTGTTTGTATGAATTATTCATTTCCAATGCAAACTTTGATTAGCGATAACTTGAAATCCACTTGTGCTCCAAATTTCATTTTTCTTTTAAAATAAAGCTCATGGATTTCTTCAAAAATTATGTAATCATGTATTTATCTTCAAAATCTCGCCTTAATGGCTTAAATCGCCATTTAAGTCTAAGTGTTCATTTGGTGAAAGAGTTTGGGTTATTTCTTCAATTACTTGTTGCGTTATATTCTCTCTTTCATGATCTCAGGTTAAATCTTCGGTCGAAAAATGGAAAAGTAAATTCATATGAATATATAACTATTTTCCTTGAGATATCCTTCTCAGTAGCAAACAAATGGTTTCCCGTCTTATATTCTAGCCAATGTCAAAGCTTTTAATAAAACTTCATAATTAGTGTTTGTATAAATTCTTCATTTCCAATGCAAACTTTGATTAGCGATAACTTGAAATCCACTTGTGCTCCAAATTTCATTTTTCTTTTAAAATAAAGCTCATGGAATTCTTCAAAAATTATGTAATCATGTATTTGTCTTCAAAATCTCGCCTTAATGGTTTAAATCGCCATTTAAGTATAAGTGTTCATTTGCTGAATTTTGGACAGTCAGCGGTCGTGTGTACGTATGCTTATCCATATTAGATTAAACCTGTGGTTTGGTATATTTTATCTTGTCTCAAAAGTAAAAGCTTGATGATTCTTCCATTTTTTCACCACATATGCGGTAACCTTATTTGGGAGATAAATGAACATATATATATTTTTGTTTTTATTAAAAAAACAAATGGTTTCCCGTCTGTAATTTTTAGCCAATGTCAAAGCTTTTAATAAAACTTCATAATTAGTGTTTGTATGAATTCTTCATTTCCAATGCAAACTTTGATTAGCGATAACTTGAAATCCACTTGTGCTCCAAATTTCATTTTTCTTTTAAAATAAAGCTCATGGATTTCTTCAAAAATTATGTAATCATGTATTTATCTTCAAAATCTCGCCTTAATGGCTTAAATCGCCATTTAAGTCTAAGTGTTCATTTGGTGAAAGAGTTTGGGTTATTTCTTCAATTACTTGTTGCGTTATATTCTCTCTTTCATGATCTCAGGTTAAATCTTCGGTCGAAAAATGGAAAAGTAAATTCATATGAATATATAACTATTTTCCTTGAGATATCCTTCTCAGTAGCAAACAAATGGTTTCCCGTCTTATATTCTAGCCAATGTCAAAGCTTTTAATAAAACTTCATAATTAGTGTTTGTATAAATTCTTCTTTTCCAATGCAAACTTTGATTAGCGATAACTTGAAATCCACTTGTGCTCCAAATTTCATTTTTCTTTTAAAATAAAGCTCATGGAATTCTTCAAAAATTATGTAATCATGTATTTGTCTTCAAAATCTCGCCTTAATGGTTTAAATCGCCATTTAAGTATAAGTGTTCATTTGCTGAATTTTGGACAGTCAGCGGTCGTGTGTACGTATGCTTATCCATATTAGATTAAACCTGTGGTTTGGTATATTTTATCTTGTCTCAAAAGTAAAAGCTTGATGATTCTTCCATTTTTTCACCACATATGCAGTAACCTTATTTGGGAGATAAATGAACATATATATATTTTTGTTTTTATTAAAAAAACTAATGGTTTCCCGTCTGTAATTTTTAGCCAATGTCAAAGCTTTTAATAAAACTTCATAATTAGTGTTTGTATGAATTCTTCATTTCCAATGCAAACTTTGATTAGCGATAACTTGAAATCCACTTGTGCTCCAAATTTCATTTTTCTTTTAAAATAAAGCTCATGGATTTCTTCAAAAATTATGTAATCATGTATTTATCTTCAAAATCTCGCCTTAATGGCTTAAATCGCCATTTAAGTCTAAGTGTTCATTTGGTGAAAGAGTTTGGGTTATTTCTTCAATTACTTGTTGCGTTATATTCTCTCTTTCATGATCTCAGGTTAAATCTTCGGTCGAAAAATGGAAAAGTAAATTCATATGAATATATAACTATTTTCCTTGAGATATCCTTCTCAGTAGCAAACAAATGGTTTCCCGTCTTATATTCTAGCCAATGTCAAAGCTTTTAATAAAACTTCATAATTAGTGTTTGTATAAATTCTTCTTTTCCAATGCAAACTTTGATTAGCGATAACTTGAAATCCACTTGTGCTCCAAATTTCATTTTTCTTTTAAAATAAAGCTCATGGAATTCTTCAAAAATTATGTAATCATGTATTTGTCTTCAAAATCTCGCCTTAATGGTTTAAATCGCCATTTAAGTATAAGTGTTCATTTGCTGAATTTTGGACAGTCAGCGGTCGTGTGTACGTATGCTTATCCATATTAGATTAAACCTGTGGTTTGGTATATTTTATCTTGTCTCAAAAGTAAAAGCTTGATGATTCTTCCATTTTTTCACCACATATGCAGTAACCTTATTTGGGAGATAAATGAACATATATATATTTTTGTTTTTATTAAAAAAACAAATGGTTTCCCGTCTGTAATTTTTAGCCAATGTCAAAGCTTTTAATAAAACTTCATAATTAGTGTTTGTATGAATTATTCATTTCCAATGCAAACTTTGATTAGCGATAACTTGAAATCCACTTGTGCTCCAAATTTCATTTTTCTTTTAAAATAAAGCTCATGGATTTCTTCAAAAATTATGTAATCATGTATTTATCTTCAAAATCTCGCCTTAATGGCTTAAATCGCCATTTAAGTCTAAGTGTTCATTTGGTGAAAGAGTTTGGGTTATTTCTTCAATTACTTGTTGCGTTATATTCTCTCTTTCATGATCTCAGGTTAAATCTTCGGTCGAAAAATGGAAAAGTAAATTCATATGAATATATAACTATTTTCCTTGAGATATCCTTCTCAGTAGCAAACAAATGGTTTCCCGTCTTATATTCTAGCCAATGTCAAAGCTTTTAATAAAACTTCATAATTAGTGTTTGTATAAATTCTTCATTTCCAATGCAAACTTTGATTAGCGATAACTTGAAATCCACTTGTGCTCCAAATTTCATTTTTCTTTTAAAATAAAGCTCATGGAATTCTTCAAAAATTATGTAATCATGTATTTGTCTTCAAAATCTCGCCTTAATGGTTTAAATCGCCATTTAAGTATAAGTGTTCATTTGCTGAATTTTGGACAGTCAGCGGTCGTGTGTACGTATGCTTATCCATATTAGATTAAACCTGTGGTTTGGTATATTTTATCTTGTCTCAAAAGTAAAAGCTTGATGATTCTTCCATTTTTTCACCACATATGCGGTAACCTTATTTGGGAGATAAATGAACATATATATATTTTTGTTTTTATTAAAAAAACAAATGGTTTCCCGTCTGTAATTTTTAGCCAATGTCAAAGCTTTTAATAAAACTTCATAATTAGTGTTTGTATGAATTCTTCATTTCCAATGCAAACTTTGATTAGCGATAACTTGAAATCCACTTGTGCTCCAAATTTCATTTTTCTTTTAAAATAAAGCTCATGGATTTCTTCAAAAATTATGTAATCATGTATTTATCTTCAAAATCTCGCCTTAATGGCTTAAATCGCCATTTAAGTCTAAGTGTTCATTTGGTGAAAGAGTTTGGGTTATTTCTTCAATTACTTGTTGCGTTATATTCTCTCTTTCATGATCTCAGGTTAAATCTTCGGTCGAAAAATGGAAAAGTAAATTCATATGAATATATAACTATTTTCCTTGAGATATCCTTCTCAGTAGCAAACAAATGGTTTCCCGTCTTATATTCTAGCCAATGTCAAAGCTTTTAATAAAACTTCATAATTAGTGTTTGTATAAATTCTTCATTTCCAATGCAAACTTTGATTAGCGATAACTTGAAATCCACTTGTGCTCCAAATTTCATTTTTCTTTTAAAATAAAGCTCATGGAATTCTTCAAAAATTATGTAATCATGTATTTGTCTTCAAAATCTCGCCTTAATGGTTTAAATCGCCATTTAAGTATAAGTGTTCATTTGCTGAATTTTGGACAGTCAGCGGTCGTGTGTACGTATGCTTATCCATATTAGATTAAACCTGTGGTTTGGTATATTTTATCTTGTCTCAAAAGTAAAAGCTTGATGATTCTTCCATTTTTTCACCACATATGCAGTAACCTTATTTGGGAGATAAATGAACATATATATATTTTTGTTTTTATTAAAAAAACAAATGGTTTCCCGTCTGTAATTTTTAGCCAATGTCAAAGCTTTTAATAAAACTTCATAATTAGTGTTTGTATGAATTATTCATTTCCAATGCAAACTTTGATTAGCGATAACTTGAAATCCACTTGTGCTCCAAATTTCATTTTTCTTTTAAAATAAAGCTCATGGATTTCTTCAAAAATTATGTAATCATGTATTTATCTTCAAAATCTCGCCTTAATGGCTTAAATCGCCATTTAAGTCTAAGTGTTCATTTGGTGAAAGAGTTTGGGTTATTTCTTCAATTACTTGTTGCGTTATATTCTCTCTTTCATGATCTCAGGTTAAATCTTCGGTCGAAAAATGGAAAAGTAAATTCATATGAATATATAACTATTTTCCTTGAGATATCCTTCTCAGTAGCAAACAAATGGTTTCCCGTCTTATATTCTAGCCAATGTCAAAGCTTTTAATAAAACTTCATAATTAGTGTTTGTATAAATTCTTCATTTCCAATGCAAACTTTGATTAGCGATAACTTGAAATCCACTTGTGCTCCAAATTTCATTTTTCTTTTAAAATAAAGCTCATGGAATTCTTCAAAAATTATGTAATCATGTATTTGTCTTCAAAATCTCGCCTTAATGGTTTAAATCGCCATTTAAGTATAAGTGTTCATTTGCTGAATTTTGGACAGTCAGCGGTCGTGTGTACGTATGCTTATCCATATTAGATTAAACCTGTGGTTTGGTATATTTTATCTTGTCTCAAAAGTAAAAGCTTGATGATTCTTCCATTTTTTCACCACATATGCGGTAACCTTATTTGGGAGATAAATGAACATATATATATTTTTGTTTTTATTAAAAAAACAAATGGTTTCCCGTCTGTAATTTTTAGCCAATGTCAAAGCTTTTAATAAAACTTCATAATTAGTGTTTGTATGAATTCTTCATTTCCAATGCAAACTTTGATTAGCGATAACTTGAAATCCACTTGTGCTCCAAATTTCATTTTTCTTTTAAAATAAAGCTCATGGATTTCTTCAAAAATTATGTAATCATGTATTTATCTTCAAAATCTCGCCTTAATGGCTTAAATCGCCATTTAAGTCTAAGTGTTCATTTGGTGAAAGAGTTTGGGTTATTTCTTCAATTACTTGTTGCGTTATATTCTCTCTTTCATGATCTCAGGTTAAATCTTCGGTCGAAAAATGGAAAAGTAAATTCATATGAATATATAACTATTTTCCTTGAGATATCCTTCTCAGTAGCAAACAAATGGTTTCCCGTCTTATATTCTAGCCAATGTCAAAGCTTTTAATAAAACTTCATAATTAGTGTTTGTATAAATTCTTCTTTTCCAATGCAAACTTTGATTAGCGATAACTTGAAATCCACTTGTGCTCCAAATTTCATTTTTCTTTTAAAATAAAGCTCATGGAATTCTTCAAAAATTATGTAATCATGTATTTGTCTTCAAAATCTCGCCTTAATGGTTTAAATCGCCATTTAAGTATAAGTGTTCATTTGCTGAATTTTGGACAGTCAGCGGTCGTGTGTACGTATGCTTATCCATATTAGATTAAACCTGTGGTTTGGTATATTTTATCTTGTCTCAAAAGTAAAAGCTTGATGATTCTTCCATTTTTTCACCACATATGCAGTAACCTTATTTGGGAGATAAATGAACATATATATATTTTTGTTTTTATTAAAAAAACTAATGGTTTCCCGTCTGTAATTTTTAGCCAATGTCAAAGCTTTTAATAAAACTTCATAATTAGTGTTTGTATGAATTCTTCATTTCCAATGCAAACTTTGATTAGCGATAACTTGAAATCCACTTGTGCTCCAAATTTCATTTTTCTTTTAAAATAAAGCTCATGGATTTCTTCAAAAATTATGTAATCATGTATTTATCTTCAAAATCTCGCCTTAATGGCTTAAATCGCCATTTAAGTCTAAGTGTTCATTTGGTGAAAGAGTTTGGGTTATTTCTTCAATTACTTGTTGCGTTATATTCTCTCTTTCATGATCTCAGGTTAAATCTTCGGTCGAAAAATGGAAAAGTAAATTCATATGAATATATAACTATTTTCCTTGAGATATCCTTCTCAGTAGCAAACAAATGGTTTCCCGTCTTATATTCTAGCCAATGTCAAAGCTTTTAATAAAACTTCATAATTAGTGTTTGTATAAATTCTTCATTTCCAATGCAAACTTTGATTAGCGATAACTTGAAATCCACTTGTGCTCCAAATTTCATTTTTCTTTTAAAATAAAGCTCATGGAATTCTTCAAAAATTATGTAATCATGTATTTGTCTTCAAAATCTCGCCTTAATGGTTTAAATCGCCATTTAAGTATAAGTGTTCATTTGCTGAATTTTGGACAGTCAGCGGTCGTGTGTACGTATGCTTATCCATATTAGATTAAACCTGTGGTTTGGTATATTTTATCTTGTCTCAAAAGTAAAAGCTTGATGATTCTTCCATTTTTTCACCACATATGCAGTAACCTTATTTGGGAGATAAATGAACATATATATATTTTTGTTTTTATTAAAAAAACAAATGGTTTCCCGTCTGTAATTTTTAGCCAATGTCAAAGCTTTTAATAAAACTTCATAATTAGTGTTTGTATGAATTATTCATTTCCAATGCAAACTTTGATTAGCGATAACTTGAAATCCACTTGTGCTCCAAATTTCATTTTTCTTTTAAAATAAAGCTCATGGATTTCTTCAAAAATTATGTAATCATGTATTTATCTTCAAAATCTCGCCTTAATGGCTTAAATCGCCATTTAAGTCTAAGTGTTCATTTGGTGAAAGAGTTTGGGTTATTTCTTCAATTACTTGTTGCGTTATATTCTCTCTTTCATGATCTCAGGTTAAATCTTCGGTCGAAAAATGGAAAAGTAAATTCATATGAATATATAACTATTTTCCTTGAGATATCCTTCTCAGTAGCAAACAAATGGTTTCCCGTCTTATATTCTAGCCAATGTCAAAGCTTTTAATAAAACTTCATAATTAGTGTTTGTATAAATTCTTCATTTCCAATGCAAACTTTGATTAGCGATAACTTGAAATCCACTTGTGCTCCAAATTTCATTTTTCTTTTAAAATAAAGCTCATGGAATTCTTCAAAAATTATGTAATCATGTATTTGTCTTCAAAATCTCGCCTTAATGGTTTAAATCGCCATTTAAGTATAAGTGTTCATTTGCTGAATTTTGGACAGTCAGCGGTCGTGTGTACGTATGCTTATCCATATTAGATTAAACCTGTGGTTTGGTATATTTTATCTTGTCTCAAAAGTAAAAGCTTGATGATTCTTCCATTTTTTCACCACATATGCGGTAACCTTATTTGGGAGATAAATGAACATATATATATTTTTGTTTTTATTAAAAAAACAAATGGTTTCCCGTCTGTAATTTTTAGCCAATGTCAAAGCTTTTAATAAAACTTCATAATTAGTGTTTGTATGAATTCTTCATTTCCAATGCAAACTTTGATTAGCGATAACTTGAAATCCACTTGTGCTCCAAATTTCATTTTTCTTTTAAAATAAAGCTCATGGATTTCTTCAAAAATTATGTAATCATGTATTTATCTTCAAAATCTCGCCTTAATGGCTTAAATCGCCATTTAAGTCTAAGTGTTCATTTGGTGAAAGAGTTTGGGTTATTTCTTCAATTACTTGTTGCGTTATATTCTCTCTTTCATGATCTCAGGTTAAATCTTCGGTCGAAAAATGGAAAAGTAAATTCATATGAATATATAACTATTTTCCTTGAGATATCCTTCTCAGTAGCAAACAAATGGTTTCCCGTCTTATATTCTAGCCAATGTCAAAGCTTTTAATAAAACTTCATAATTAGTGTTTGTATAAATTCTTCTTTTCCAATGCAAACTTTGATTAGCGATAACTTGAAATCCACTTGTGCTCCAAATTTCATTTTTCTTTTAAAATAAAGCTCATGGAATTCTTCAAAAATTATGTAATCATGTATTTGTCTTCAAAATCTCGCCTTAATGGTTTAAATCGCCATTTAAGTATAAGTGTTCATTTGCTGAATTTTGGACAGTCAGCGGTCGTGTGTACGTATGCTTATCCATATTAGATTAAACCTGTGGTTTGGTATATTTTATCTTGTCTCAAAAGTAAAAGCTTGATGATTCTTCCATTTTTTCACCACATATGCAGTAACCTTATTTGGGAGATAAATGAACATATATATATTTTTGTTTTTATTAAAAAAACTAATGGTTTCCCGTCTGTAATTTTTAGCCAATGTCAAAGCTTTTAATAAAACTTCATAATTAGTGTTTGTATGAATTCTTCATTTCCAATGCAAACTTTGATTAGCGATAACTTGAAATCCACTTGTGCTCCAAATTTCATTTTTCTTTTAAAATAAAGCTCATGGATTTCTTCAAAAATTATGTAATCATGTATTTATCTTCAAAATCTCGCCTTAATGGCTTAAATCGCCATTTAAGTCTAAGTGTTCATTTGGTGAAAGAGTTTGGGTTATTTCTTCAATTACTTGTTGCGTTATATTCTCTCTTTCATGATCTCAGGTTAAATCTTCGGTCGAAAAATGGAAAAGTAAATTCATATGAATATATAACTATTTTCCTTGAGATATCCTTCTCAGTAGCAAACAAATGGTTTCCCGTCTTATATTCTAGCCAATGTCAAAGCTTTTAATAAAACTTCATAATTAGTGTTTGTATAAATTCTTCTTTTCCAATGCAAACTTTGATTAGCGATAACTTGAAATCCACTTGTGCTCCAAATTTCATTTTTCTTTTAAAATAAAGCTCATGGAATTCTTCAAAAATTATGTAATCATGTATTTGTCTTCAAAATCTCGCCTTAATGGTTTAAATCGCCATTTAAGTATAAGTGTTCATTTGCTGAATTTTGGACAGTCAGCGGTCGTGTGTACGTATGCTTATCCATATTAGATTAAACCTGTGGTTTGGTATATTTTATCTTGTCTCAAAAGTAAAAGCTTGATGATTCTTCCATTTTTTCACCACATATGCAGTAACCTTATTTGGGAGATAAATGAACATATATATATTTTTGTTTTTATTAAAAAAACAAATGGTTTCCCGTCTGTAATTTTTAGCCAATGTCAAAGCTTTTAATAAAACTTCATAATTAGTGTTTGTATGAATTATTCATTTCCAATGCAAACTTTGATTAGCGATAACTTGAAATCCACTTGTGCTCCAAATTTCATTTTTCTTTTAAAATAAAGCTCATGGATTTCTTCAAAAATTATGTAATCATGTATTTATCTTCAAAATCTCGCCTTAATGGCTTAAATCGCCATTTAAGTCTAAGTGTTCATTTGGTGAAAGAGTTTGGGTTATTTCTTCAATTACTTGTTGCGTTATATTCTCTCTTTCATGATCTCAGGTTAAATCTTCGGTCGAAAAATGGAAAAGTAAATTCATATGAATATATAACTATTTTCCTTGAGATATCCTTCTCAGTAGCAAACAAATGGTTTCCCGTCTTATATTCTAGCCAATGTCAAAGCTTTTAATAAAACTTCATAATTAGTGTTTGTATAAATTCTTCATTTCCAATGCAAACTTTGATTAGCGATAACTTGAAATCCACTTGTGCTCCAAATTTCATTTTTCTTTTAAAATAAAGCTCATGGAATTCTTCAAAAATTATGTAATCATGTATTTGTCTTCAAAATCTCGCCTTAATGGTTTAAATCGCCATTTAAGTATAAGTGTTCATTTGCTGAATTTTGGACAGTCAGCGGTCGTGTGTACGTATGCTTATCCATATTAGATTAAACCTGTGGTTTGGTATATTTTATCTTGTCTCAAAAGTAAAAGCTTGATGATTCTTCCATTTTTTCACCACATATGCGGTAACCTTATTTGGGAGATAAATGAACATATATATATTTTTGTTTTTATTAAAAAAACAAATGGTTTCCCGTCTGTAATTTTTAGCCAATGTCAAAGCTTTTAATAAAACTTCATAATTAGTGTTTGTATGAATTCTTCATTTCCAATGCAAACTTTGATTAGCGATAACTTGAAATCCACTTGTGCTCCAAATTTCATTTTTCTTTTAAAATAAAGCTCATGGATTTCTTCAAAAATTATGTAATCATGTATTTATCTTCAAAATCTCGCCTTAATGGCTTAAATCGCCATTTAAGTCTAAGTGTTCATTTGGTGAAAGAGTTTGGGTTATTTCTTCAATTACTTGTTGCGTTATATTCTCTCTTTCATGATCTCAGGTTAAATCTTCGGTCGAAAAATGGAAAAGTAAATTCATATGAATATATAACTATTTTCCTTGAGATATCCTTCTCAGTAGCAAACAAATGGTTTCCCGTCTTATATTCTAGCCAATGTCAAAGCTTTTAATAAAACTTCATAATTAGTGTTTGTATAAATTCTTCATTTCCAATGCAAACTTTGATTAGCGATAACTTGAAATCCACTTGTGCTCCAAATTTCATTTTTCTTTTAAAATAAAGCTCATGGAATTCTTCAAAAATTATGTAATCATGTATTTGTCTTCAAAATCTCGCCTTAATGGTTTAAATCGCCATTTAAGTATAAGTGTTCATTTGCTGAATTTTGGACAGTCAGCGGTCGTGTGTACGTATGCTTATCCATATTAGATTAAACCTGTGGTTTGGTATATTTTATCTTGTCTCAAAAGTAAAAGCTTGATGATTCTTCCATTTTTTCACCACATATGCAGTAACCTTATTTGGGAGATAAATGAACATATATATATTTTTGTTTTTATTAAAAAAACAAATGGTTTCCCGTCTGTAATTTTTAGCCAATGTCAAAGCTTTTAATAAAACTTCATAATTAGTGTTTGTATGAATTATTCATTTCCAATGCAAACTTTGATTAGCGATAACTTGAAATCCACTTGTGCTCCAAATTTCATTTTTCTTTTAAAATAAAGCTCATGGATTTCTTCAAAAATTATGTAATCATGTATTTATCTTCAAAATCTCGCCTTAATGGCTTAAATCGCCATTTAAGTCTAAGTGTTCATTTGGTGAAAGAGTTTGGGTTATTTCTTCAATTACTTGTTGCGTTATATTCTCTCTTTCATGATCTCAGGTTAAATCTTCGGTCGAAAAATGGAAAAGTAAATTCATATGAATATATAACTATTTTCCTTGAGATATCCTTCTCAGTAGCAAACAAATGGTTTCCCGTCTTATATTCTAGCCAATGTCAAAGCTTTTAATAAAACTTCATAATTAGTGTTTGTATAAATTCTTCATTTCCAATGCAAACTTTGATTAGCGATAACTTGAAATCCACTTGTGCTCCAAATTTCATTTTTCTTTTAAAATAAAGCTCATGGAATTCTTCAAAAATTATGTAATCATGTATTTGTCTTCAAAATCTCGCCTTAATGGTTTAAATCGCCATTTAAGTATAAGTGTTCATTTGCTGAATTTTGGACAGTCAGCGGTCGTGTGTACGTATGCTTATCCATATTAGATTAAACCTGTGGTTTGGTATATTTTATCTTGTCTCAAAAGTAAAAGCTTGATGATTCTTCCATTTTTTCACCACATATGCGGTAACCTTATTTGGGAGATAAATGAACATATATATATTTTTGTTTTTATTAAAAAAACAAATGGTTTCCCGTCTGTAATTTTTAGCCAATGTCAAAGCTTTTAATAAAACTTCATAATTAGTGTTTGTATGAATTCTTCATTTCCAATGCAAACTTTGATTAGCGATAACTTGAAATCCACTTGTGCTCCAAATTTCATTTTTCTTTTAAAATAAAGCTCATGGATTTCTTCAAAAATTATGTAATCATGTATTTATCTTCAAAATCTCGCCTTAATGGCTTAAATCGCCATTTAAGTCTAAGTGTTCATTTGGTGAAAGAGTTTGGGTTATTTCTTCAATTACTTGTTGCGTTATATTCTCTCTTTCATGATCTCAGGTTAAATCTTCGGTCGAAAAATGGAAAAGTAAATTCATATGAATATATAACTATTTTCCTTGAGATATCCTTCTCAGTAGCAAACAAATGGTTTCCCGTCTTATATTCTAGCCAATGTCAAAGCTTTTAATAAAACTTCATAATTAGTGTTTGTATAAATTCTTCTTTTCCAATGCAAACTTTGATTAGCGATAACTTGAAATCCACTTGTGCTCCAAATTTCATTTTTCTTTTAAAATAAAGCTCATGGAATTCTTCAAAAATTATGTAATCATGTATTTGTCTTCAAAATCTCGCCTTAATGGTTTAAATCGCCATTTAAGTATAAGTGTTCATTTGCTGAATTTTGGACAGTCAGCGGTCGTGTGTACGTATGCTTATCCATATTAGATTAAACCTGTGGTTTGGTATATTTTATCTTGTCTCAAAAGTAAAAGCTTGATGATTCTTCCATTTTTTCACCACATATGCAGTAACCTTATTTGGGAGATAAATGAACATATATATATTTTTGTTTTTATTAAAAAAACTAATGGTTTCCCGTCTGTAATTTTTAGCCAATGTCAAAGCTTTTAATAAAACTTCATAATTAGTGTTTGTATGAATTCTTCATTTCCAATGCAAACTTTGATTAGCGATAACTTGAAATCCACTTGTGCTCCAAATTTCATTTTTCTTTTAAAATAAAGCTCATGGATTTCTTCAAAAATTATGTAATCATGTATTTATCTTCAAAATCTCGCCTTAATGGCTTAAATCGCCATTTAAGTCTAAGTGTTCATTTGGTGAAAGAGTTTGGGTTATTTCTTCAATTACTTGTTGCGTTATATTCTCTCTTTCATGATCTCAGGTTAAATCTTCGGTCGAAAAATGGAAAAGTAAATTCATATGAATATATAACTATTTTCCTTGAGATATCCTTCTCAGTAGCAAACAAATGGTTTCCCGTCTTATATTCTAGCCAATGTCAAAGCTTTTAATAAAACTTCATAATTAGTGTTTGTATAAATTCTTCATTTCCAATGCAAACTTTGATTAGCGATAACTTGAAATCCACTTGTGCTCCAAATTTCATTTTTCTTTTAAAATAAAGCTCATGGAATTCTTCAAAAATTATGTAATCATGTATTTGTCTTCAAAATCTCGCCTTAATGGTTTAAATCGCCATTTAAGTATAAGTGTTCATTTGCTGAATTTTGGACAGTCAGCGGTCGTGTGTACGTATGCTTATCCATATTAGATTAAACCTGTGGTTTGGTATATTTTATCTTGTCTCAAAAGTAAAAGCTTGATGATTCTTCCATTTTTTCACCACATATGCAGTAACCTTATTTGGGAGATAAATGAACATATATATATTTTTGTTTTTATTAAAAAAACAAATGGTTTCCCGTCTGTAATTTTTAGCCAATGTCAAAGCTTTTAATAAAACTTCATAATTAGTGTTTGTATGAATTCTTCATTTCCAATGCAAACTTTGATTAGCGATAACTTGAAATCCACTTGTGCTCCAAATTTCATTTTTCTTTTAAAATAAAGCTCATGGATTTCTTCAAAAATTATGTAATCATGTATTTATCTTCAAAATCTCGCCTTAATGGCTTAAATCGCCATTTAAGTCTAAGTGTTCATTTGGTGAAAGAGTTTGGGTTATTTCTTCAATTACTTGTTGCGTTATATTCTCTCTTTCATGATCTCAGGTTAAATCTTCGGTCGAAAAATGGAAAAGTAAATTCATATGAATATATAACTATTTTCCTTGAGATATCCTTCTCAGTAGCAAACAAATGGTTTCCCGTCTTATATTCTAGCCAATGTCAAAGCTTTTAATAAAACTTCATAATTAGTGTTTGTATAAATTCTTCTTTTCCAATGCAAACTTTGATTAGCGATAACTTGAAATCCACTTGTGCTCCAAATTTCATTTTTCTTTTAAAATAAAGCTCATGGAATTCTTCAAAAATTATGTAATCATGTATTTGTCTTCAAAATCTCGCCTTAATGGTTTAAATCGCCATTTAAGTATAAGTGTTCATTTGCTGAATTTTGGACAGTCAGCGGTCGTGTGTACGTATGCTTATCCATATTAGATTAAACCTGTGGTTTGGTATATTTTATCTTGTCTCAAAAGTAAAAGCTTGATGATTCTTCCATTTTTTCACCACATATGCAGTAACCTTATTTGGGAGATAAATGAACATATATATATTTTTGTTTTTATTAAAAAAACTAATGGTTTCCCGTCTGTAATTTTTAGCCAATGTCAAAGCTTTTAATAAAACTTCATAATTAGTGTTTGTATGAATTCTTCATTTCCAATGCAAACTTTGATTAGCGATAACTTGAAATCCACTTGTGCTCCAAATTTCATTTTTCTTTTAAAATAAAGCTCATGGATTTCTTCAAAAATTATGTAATCATGTATTTATCTTCAAAATCTCGCCTTAATGGCTTAAATCGCCATTTAAGTCTAAGTGTTCATTTGGTGAAAGAGTTTGGGTTATTTCTTCAATTACTTGTTGCGTTATATTCTCTCTTTCATGATCTCAGGTTAAATCTTCGGTCGAAAAATGGAAAAGTAAATTCATATGAATATATAACTATTTTCCTTGAGATATCCTTCTCAGTAGCAAACAAATGGTTTCCCGTCTTATATTCTAGCCAATGTCAAAGCTTTTAATAAAACTTCATAATTAGTGTTTGTATAAATTCTTCATTTCCAATGCAAACTTTGATTAGCGATAACTTGAAATCCACTTGTGCTCCAAATTTCATTTTTCTTTTAAAATAAAGCTCATGGAATTCTTCAAAAATTATGTAATCATGTATTTGTCTTCAAAATCTCGCCTTAATGGTTTAAATCGCCATTTAAGTATAAGTGTTCATTTGCTGAATTTTGGACAGTCAGCGGTCGTGTGTACGTATGCTTATCCATATTAGATTAAACCTGTGGTTTGGTATATTTTATCTTGTCTCAAAAGTAAAAGCTTGATGATTCTTCCATTTTTTCACCACATATGCAGTAACCTTATTTGGGAGATAAATGAACATATATATATTTTTGTTTTTATTAAAAAAACAAATGGTTTCCCGTCTGTAATTTTTAGCCAATGTCAAAGCTTTTAATAAAACTTCATAATTAGTGTTTGTATGAATTCTTCATTTCCAATGCAAACTTTGATTAGCGATAACTTGAAATCCACTTGTGCTCCAAATTTCATTTTTCTTTTAAAATAAAGCTCATGGATTTCTTCAAAAATTATGTAATCATGTATTTATCTTCAAAATCTCGCCTTAATGGCTTAAATCGCCATTTAAGTCTAAGTGTTCATTTGGTGAAAGAGTTTGGGTTATTTCTTCAATTACTTGTTGCGTTATATTCTCTCTTTCATGATCTCAGGTTAAATCTTCGGTCGAAAAATGGAAAAGTAAATTCATATGAATATATAACTATTTTCCTTGAGATATCCTTCTCAGTAGCAAACAAATGGTTTCCCGTCTTATATTCTAGCCAATGTCAAAGCTTTTAATAAAACTTCATAATTAGTGTTTGTATAAATTCTTCATTTCCAATGCAAACTTTGATTAGCGATAACTTGAAATCCACTTGTGCTCCAAATTTCATTTTTCTTTTAAAATAAAGCTCATGGAATTCTTCAAAAATTATGTAATCATGTATTTGTCTTCAAAATCTCGCCTTAATGGTTTAAATCGCCATTTAAGTATAAGTGTTCATTTGCTGAATTTTGGACAGTCAGCGGTCGTGTGTACGTATGCTTATCCATATTAGATTAAACCTGTGGTTTGGTATATTTTATCTTGTCTCAAAAGTAAAAGCTTGATGATTCTTCCATTTTTTCACCACATATGCAGTAACCTTATTTGGGAGATAAATGAACATATATATATTTTTGTTTTTATTAAAAAAACAAATGGTTTCCCGTCTGTAATTTTTAGCCAATGTCAAAGCTTTTAATAAAACTTCATAATTAGTGTTTGTATGAATTCTTCATTTCCAATGCAAACTTTGATTAGCGATAACTTGAAATCCACTTGTGCTCCAAATTTCATTTTTCTTTTAAAATAAAGCTCATGGATTTCTTCAAAAATTATGTAATCATGTATTTATCTTCAAAATCTCGCCTTAATGGCTTAAATCGCCATTTAAGTCTAAGTGTTCATTTGGTGAAAGAGTTTGGGTTATTTCTTCAATTACTTGTTGCGTTATATTCTCTCTTTCATGATCTCAGGTTAAATCTTCGGTCGAAAAATGGAAAAGTAAATTCATATGAATATATAACTATTTTCCTTGAGATATCCTTCTCAGTAGCAAACAAATGGTTTCCCGTCTTATATTCTAGCCAATGTCAAAGCTTTTAATAAAACTTCATAATTAGTGTTTGTATAAATTCTTCTTTTCCAATGCAAACTTTGATTAGCGATAACTTGAAATCCACTTGTGCTCCAAATTTCATTTTTCTTTTAAAATAAAGCTCATGGAATTCTTCAAAAATTATGTAATCATGTATTTGTCTTCAAAATCTCGCCTTAATGGTTTAAATCGCCATTTAAGTATAAGTGTTCATTTGCTGAATTTTGGACAGTCAGCGGTCGTGTGTACGTATGCTTATCCATATTAGATTAAACCTGTGGTTTGGTATATTTTATCTTGTCTCAAAAGTAAAAGCTTGATGATTCTTCCATTTTTTCACCACATATGCAGTAACCTTATTTGGGAGATAAATGAACATATATATATTTTTGTTTTTATTAAAAAAACAAATGGTTTCCCGTCTGTAATTTTTAGCCAATGTCAAAGCTTTTAATAAAACTTCATAATTAGTGTTTGTATGAATTCTTCATTTCCAATGCAAACTTTGATTAGCGATAACTTGAAATCCACTTGTGCTCCAAATTTCATTTTTCTTTTAAAATAAAGCTCATGGATTTCTTCAAAAATTATGTAATCATGTATTTATCTTCAAAATCTCGCCTTAATGGCTTAAATCGCCATTTAAGTCTAAGTGTTCATTTGGTGAAAGAGTTTGGGTTATTTCTTCAATTACTTGTTGCGTTATATTCTCTCTTTCATGATCTCAGGTTAAATCTTCGGTCGAAAAATGGAAAAGTAAATTCATATGAATATATAACTATTTTCCTTGAGATATCCTTCTCAGTAGCAAACAAATGGTTTCCCGTCTTATATTCTAGCCAATGTCAAAGCTTTTAATAAAACTTCATAATTAGTGTTTGTATAAATTCTTCATTTCCAATGCAAACTTTGATTAGCGATAACTTGAAATCCACTTGTGCTCCAAATTTCATTTTTCTTTTAAAATAAAGCTCATGGAATTCTTCAAAAATTATGTAATCATGTATTTGTCTTCAAAATCTCGCCTTAATGGTTTAAATCGCCATTTAAGTATAAGTGTTCATTTGCTGAATTTTGGACAGTCAGCGGTCGTGTGTACGTATGCTTATCCATATTAGATTAAACCTGTGGTTTGGTATATTTTATCTTGTCTCAAAAGTAAAAGCTTGATGATTCTTCCATTTTTTCACCACATATGCAGTAACCTTATTTGGGAGATAAATGAACATATATATATTTTTGTTTTTATTAAAAAAACAAATGGTTTCCCGTCTGTAATTTTTAGCCAATGTCAAAGCTTTTAATAAAACTTCATAATTAGTGTTTGTATGAATTCTTCATTTCCAATGCAAACTTTGATTAGCGATAACTTGAAATCCACTTGTGCTCCAAATTTCATTTTTCTTTTAAAATAAAGCTCATGGATTTCTTCAAAAATTATGTAATCATGTATTTATCTTCAAAATCTCGCCTTAATGGCTTAAATCGCCATTTAAGTCTAAGTGTTCATTTGGTGAAAGAGTTTGGGTTATTTCTTCAATTACTTGTTGCGTTATATTCTCTCTTTCATGATCTCAGGTTAAATCTTCGGTCGAAAAATGGAAAAGTAAATTCATATGAATATATAACTATTTTCCTTGAGATATCCTTCTCAGTAGCAAACAAATGGTTTCCCGTCTTATATTCTAGCCAATGTCAAAGCTTTTAATAAAACTTCATAATTAGTGTTTGTATAAATTCTTCTTTTCCAATGCAAACTTTGATTAGCGATAACTTGAAATCCACTTGTGCTCCAAATTTCATTTTTCTTTTAAAATAAAGCTCATGGAATTCTTCAAAAATTATGTAATCATGTATTTGTCTTCAAAATCTCGCCTTAATGGTTTAAATCGCCATTTAAGTATAAGTGTTCATTTGCTGAATTTTGGACAGTCAGCGGTCGTGTGTACGTATGCTTATCCATATTAGATTAAACCTGTGGTTTGGTATATTTTATCTTGTCTCAAAAGTAAAAGCTTGATGATTCTTCCATTTTTTCACCACATATGCAGTAACCTTATTTGGGAGATAAATGAACATATATATATTTTTGTTTTTATTAAAAAAACAAATGGTTTCCCGTCTGTAATTTTTAGCCAATGTCAAAGCTTTTAATAAAACTTCATAATTAGTGTTTGTATGAATTCTTCATTTCCAATGCAAACTTTGATTAGCGATAACTTGAAATCCACTTGTGCTCCAAATTTCATTTTTCTTTTAAAATAAAGCTCATGGATTTCTTCAAAAATTATGTAATCATGTATTTATCTTCAAAATCTCGCCTTAATGGCTTAAATCGCCATTTAAGTCTAAGTGTTCATTTGGTGAAAGAGTTTGGGTTATTTCTTCAATTACTTGTTGCGTTATATTCTCTCTTTCATGATCTCAGGTTAAATCTTCGGTCGAAAAATGGAAAAGTAAATTCATATGAATATATAACTATTTTCCTTGAGATATCCTTCTCAGTAGCAAACAAATGGTTTCCCGTCTTATATTCTAGCCAATGTCAAAGCTTTTAATAAAACTTCATAATTAGTGTTTGTATAAATTCTTCTTTTCCAATGCAAACTTTGATTAGCGATAACTTGAAATCCACTTGTGCTCCAAATTTCATTTTTCTTTTAAAATAAAGCTCATGGAATTCTTCAAAAATTATGTAATCATGTATTTGTCTTCAAAATCTCGCCTTAATGGTTTAAATCGCCATTTAAGTATAAGTGTTCATTTGCTGAATTTTGGACAGTCAGCGGTCGTGTGTACGTATGCTTATCCATATTAGATTAAACCTGTGGTTTGGTATATTTTATCTTGTCTCAAAAGTAAAAGCTTGATGATTCTTCCATTTTTTCACCACATATGCAGTAACCTTATTTGGGAGATAAATGAACATATATATATTTTTGTTTTTATTAAAAAAACAAATGGTTTCCCGTCTGTAATTTTTAGCCAATGTCAAAGCTTTTAATAAAACTTCATAATTAGTGTTTGTATGAATTCTTCATTTCCAATGCAAACTTTGATTAGCGATAACTTGAAATCCACTTGTGCTCCAAATTTCATTTTTCTTTTAAAATAAAGCTCATGGATTTCTTCAAAAATTATGTAATCATGTATTTATCTTCAAAATCTCGCCTTAATGGCTTAAATCGCCATTTAAGTCTAAGTGTTCATTTGGTGAAAGAGTTTGGGTTATTTCTTCAATTACTTGTTGCGTTATATTCTCTCTTTCATGATCTCAGGTTAAATCTTCGGTCGAAAAATGGAAAAGTAAATTCATATGAATATATAACTATTTTCCTTGAGATATCCTTCTCAGTAGCAAACAAATGGTTTCCCGTCTTATATTCTAGCCAATGTCAAAGCTTTTAATAAAACTTCATAATTAGTGTTTGTATAAATTCTTCATTTCCAATGCAAACTTTGATTAGCGATAACTTGAAATCCACTTGTGCTCCAAATTTCATTTTTCTTTTAAAATAAAGCTCATGGAATTCTTCAAAAATTATGTAATCATGTATTTGTCTTCAAAATCTCGCCTTAATGGTTTAAATCGCCATTTAAGTATAAGTGTTCATTTGCTGAATTTTGGACAGTCAGCGGTCGTGTGTACGTATGCTTATCCATATTAGATTAAACCTGTGGTTTGGTATATTTTATCTTGTCTCAAAAGTAAAAGCTTGATGATTCTTCCATTTTTTCACCACATATGCAGTAACCTTATTTGGGAGATAAATGAACATATATATATTTTTGTTTTTATTAAAAAAACAAATGGTTTCCCGTCTGTAATTTTTAGCCAATGTCAAAGCTTTTAATAAAACTTCATAATTAGTGTTTGTATGAATTCTTCATTTCCAATGCAAACTTTGATTAGCGATAACTTGAAATCCACTTGTGCTCCAAATTTCATTTTTCTTTTAAAATAAAGCTCATGGATTTCTTCAAAAATTATGTAATCATGTATTTATCTTCAAAATCTCGCCTTAATGGCTTAAATCGCCATTTAAGTCTAAGTGTTCATTTGGTGAAAGAGTTTGGGTTATTTCTTCAATTACTTGTTGCGTTATATTCTCTCTTTCATGATCTCAGGTTAAATCTTCGGTCGAAAAATGGAAAAGTAAATTCATATGAATATATAACTATTTTCCTTGAGATATCCTTCTCAGTAGCAAACAAATGGTTTCCCGTCTTATATTCTAGCCAATGTCAAAGCTTTTAATAAAACTTCATAATTAGTGTTTGTATAAATTCTTCATTTCCAATGCAAACTTTGATTAGCGATAACTTGAAATCCACTTGTGCTCCAAATTTCATTTTTCTTTTAAAATAAAGCTCATGGAATTCTTCAAAAATTATGTAATCATGTATTTGTCTTCAAAATCTCGCCTTAATGGTTTAAATCGCCATTTAAGTATAAGTGTTCATTTGCTGAATTTTGGACAGTCAGCGGTCGTGTGTACGTATGCTTATCCATATTAGATTAAACCTGTGGTTTGGTATATTTTATCTTGTCTCAAAAGTAAAAGCTTGATGATTCTTCCATTTTTTCACCACATATGCAGTAACCTTATTTGGGAGATAAATGAACATATATATATTTTTGTTTTTATTAAAAAAACAAATGGTTTCCCGTCTGTAATTTTTAGCCAATGTCAAAGCTTTTAATAAAACTTCATAATTAGTGTTTGTATGAATTATTCATTTCCAATGCAAACTTTGATTAGCGATAACTTGAAATCCACTTGTGCTCCAAATTTCATTTTTCTTTTAAAATAAAGCTCATGGATTTCTTCAAAAATTATGTAATCATGTATTTATCTTCAAAATCTCGCCTTAATGGCTTAAATCGCCATTTAAGTCTAAGTGTTCATTTGGTGAAAGAGTTTGGGTTATTTCTTCAATTACTTGTTGCGTTATATTCTCTCTTTCATGATCTCAGGTTAAATCTTCGGTCGAAAAATGGAAAAGTAAATTCATATGAATATATAACTATTTTCCTTGAGATATCCTTCTCAGTAGCAAACAAATGGTTTCCCGTCTTATATTCTAGCCAATGTCAAAGCTTTTAATAAAACTTCATAATTAGTGTTTGTATAAATTCTTCATTTCCAATGCAAACTTTGATTAGCGATAACTTGAAATCCACTTGTGCTCCAAATTTCATTTTTCTTTTAAAATAAAGCTCATGGAATTCTTCAAAAATTATGTAATCATGTATTTGTCTTCAAAATCTCGCCTTAATGGTTTAAATCGCCATTTAAGTATAAGTGTTCATTTGCTGAATTTTGGACAGTCAGCGGTCGTGTGTACGTATGCTTATCCATATTAGATTAAACCTGTGGTTTGGTATATTTTATCTTGTCTCAAAAGTAAAAGCTTGATGATTCTTCCATTTTTTCACCACATATGCAGTAACCTTATTTGGGAGATAAATGAACATATATATATTTTTGTTTTTATTAAAAAAACAAATGGTTTCCCGTCTGTAATTTTTAGCCAATGTCAAAGCTTTTAATAAAACTTCATAATTAGTGTTTGTATGAATTCTTCATTTCCAATGCAAACTTTGATTAGCGATAACTTGAAATCCACTTGTGCTCCAAATTTCATTTTTCTTTTAAAATAAAGCTCATGGATTTCTTCAAAAATTATGTAATCATGTATTTATCTTCAAAATCTCGCCTTAATGGCTTAAATCGCCATTTAAGTCTAAGTGTTCATTTGGTGAAAGAGTTTGGGTTATTTCTTCAATTACTTGTTGCGTTATATTCTCTCTTTCATGATCTCAGGTTAAATCTTCGGTCGAAAAATGGAAAAGTAAATTCATATGAATATATAACTATTTTCCTTGAGATATCCTTCTCAGTAGCAAACAAATGGTTTCCCGTCTTATATTCTAGCCAATGTCAAAGCTTTTAATAAAACTTCATAATTAGTGTTTGTATAAATTCTTCTTTTCCAATGCAAACTTTGATTAGCGATAACTTGAAATCCACTTGTGCTCCAAATTTCATTTTTCTTTTAAAATAAAGCTCATGGAATTCTTCAAAAATTATGTAATCATGTATTTGTCTTCAAAATCTCGCCTTAATGGTTTAAATCGCCATTTAAGTATAAGTGTTCATTTGCTGAATTTTGGACAGTCAGCGGTCGTGTGTACGTATGCTTATCCATATTAGATTAAACCTGTGGTTTGGTATATTTTATCTTGTCTCAAAAGTAAAAGCTTGATGATTCTTCCATTTTTTCACCACATATGCAGTAACCTTATTTGGGAGATAAATGAACATATATATATTTTTGTTTTTATTAAAAAAACAAATGGTTTCCCGTCTGTAATTTTTAGCCAATGTCAAAGCTTTTAATAAAACTTCATAATTAGTGTTTGTATGAATTCTTCATTTCCAATGCAAACTTTGATTAGCGATAACTTGAAATCCACTTGTGCTCCAAATTTCATTTTTCTTTTAAAATAAAGCTCATGGATTTCTTCAAAAATTATGTAATCATGTATTTATCTTCAAAATCTCGCCTTAATGGCTTAAATCGCCATTTAAGTCTAAGTGTTCATTTGGTGAAAGAGTTTGGGTTATTTCTTCAATTACTTGTTGCGTTATATTCTCTCTTTCATGATCTCAGGTTAAATCTTCGGTCGAAAAATGGAAAAGTAAATTCATATGAATATATAACTATTTTCCTTGAGATATCCTTCTCAGTAGCAAACAAATGGTTTCCCGTCTTATATTCTAGCCAATGTCAAAGCTTTTAATAAAACTTCATAATTAGTGTTTGTATAAATTCTTCTTTTCCAATGCAAACTTTGATTAGCGATAACTTGAAATCCACTTGTGCTCCAAATTTCATTTTTCTTTTAAAATAAAGCTCATGGAATTCTTCAAAAATTATGTAATCATGTATTTGTCTTCAAAATCTCGCCTTAATGGTTTAAATCGCCATTTAAGTATAAGTGTTCATTTGCTGAATTTTGGACAGTCAGCGGTCGTGTGTACGTATGCTTATCCATATTAGATTAAACCTGTGGTTTGGTATATTTTATCTTGTCTCAAAAGTAAAAGCTTGATGATTCTTCCATTTTTTCACCACATATGCAGTAACCTTATTTGGGAGATAAATGAACATATATATATTTTTGTTTTTATTAAAAAAACAAATGGTTTCCCGTCTGTAATTTTTAGCCAATGTCAAAGCTTTTAATAAAACTTCATAATTAGTGTTTGTATGAATTCTTCATTTCCAATGCAAACTTTGATTAGCGATAACTTGAAATCCACTTGTGCTCCAAATTTCATTTTTCTTTTAAAATAAAGCTCATGGATTTCTTCAAAAATTATGTAATCATGTATTTATCTTCAAAATCTCGCCTTAATGGCTTAAATCGCCATTTAAGTCTAAGTGTTCATTTGGTGAAAGAGTTTGGGTTATTTCTTCAATTACTTGTTGCGTTATATTCTCTCTTTCATGATCTCAGGTTAAATCTTCGGTCGAAAAATGGAAAAGTAAATTCATATGAATATATAACTATTTTCCTTGAGATATCCTTCTCAGTAGCAAACAAATGGTTTCCCGTCTTATATTCTAGCCAATGTCAAAGCTTTTAATAAAACTTCATAATTAGTGTTTGTATAAATTCTTCATTTCCAATGCAAACTTTGATTAGCGATAACTTGAAATCCACTTGTGCTCCAAATTTCATTTTTCTTTTAAAATAAAGCTCATGGAATTCTTCAAAAATTATGTAATCATGTATTTGTCTTCAAAATCTCGCCTTAATGGTTTAAATCGCCATTTAAGTATAAGTGTTCATTTGCTGAATTTTGGACAGTCAGCGGTCGTGTGTACGTATGCTTATCCATATTAGATTAAACCTGTGGTTTGGTATATTTTATCTTGTCTCAAAAGTAAAAGCTTGATGATTCTTCCATTTTTTCACCACATATGCAGTAACCTTATTTGGGAGATAAATGAACATATATATATTTTTGTTTTTATTAAAAAAACAAATGGTTTCCCGTCTGTAATTTTTAGCCAATGTCAAAGCTTTTAATAAAACTTCATAATTAGTGTTTGTATGAATTCTTCATTTCCAATGCAAACTTTGATTAGCGATAACTTGAAATCCACTTGTGCTCCAAATTTCATTTTTCTTTTAAAATAAAGCTCATGGATTTCTTCAAAAATTATGTAATCATGTATTTATCTTCAAAATCTCGCCTTAATGGCTTAAATCGCCATTTAAGTCTAAGTGTTCATTTGGTGAAAGAGTTTGGGTTATTTCTTCAATTACTTGTTGCGTTATATTCTCTCTTTCATGATCTCAGGTTAAATCTTCGGTCGAAAAATGGAAAAGTAAATTCATATGAATATATAACTATTTTCCTTGAGATATCCTTCTCAGTAGCAAACAAATGGTTTCCCGTCTTATATTCTAGCCAATGTCAAAGCTTTTAATAAAACTTCATAATTAGTGTTTGTATAAATTCTTCATTTCCAATGCAAACTTTGATTAGCGATAACTTGAAATCCACTTGTGCTCCAAATTTCATTTTTCTTTTAAAATAAAGCTCATGGAATTCTTCAAAAATTATGTAATCATGTATTTGTCTTCAAAATCTCGCCTTAATGGTTTAAATCGCCATTTAAGTATAAGTGTTCATTTGCTGAATTTTGGACAGTCAGCGGTCGTGTGTACGTATGCTTATCCATATTAGATTAAACCTGTGGTTTGGTATATTTTATCTTGTCTCAAAAGTAAAAGCTTGATGATTCTTCCATTTTTTCACCACATATGCAGTAACCTTATTTGGGAGATAAATGAACATATATATATTTTTGTTTTTATTAAAAAAACAAATGGTTTCCCGTCTGTAATTTTTAGCCAATGTCAAAGCTTTTAATAAAACTTCATAATTAGTGTTTGTATGAATTCTTCATTTCCAATGCAAACTTTGATTAGCGATAACTTGAAATCCACTTGTGCTCCAAATTTCATTTTTCTTTTAAAATAAAGCTCATGGATTTCTTCAAAAATTATGTAATCATGTATTTATCTTCAAAATCTCGCCTTAATGGCTTAAATCGCCATTTAAGTCTAAGTGTTCATTTGGTGAAAGAGTTTGGGTTATTTCTTCAATTACTTGTTGCGTTATATTCTCTCTTTCATGATCTCAGGTTAAATCTTCGGTCGAAAAATGGAAAAGTAAATTCATATGAATATATAACTATTTTCCTTGAGATATCCTTCTCAGTAGCAAACAAATGGTTTCCCGTCTTATATTCTAGCCAATGTCAAAGCTTTTAATAAAACTTCATAATTAGTGTTTGTATAAATTCTTCTTTTCCAATGCAAACTTTGATTAGCGATAACTTGAAATCCACTTGTGCTCCAAATTTCATTTTTCTTTTAAAATAAAGCTCATGGAATTCTTCAAAAATTATGTAATCATGTATTTGTCTTCAAAATCTCGCCTTAATGGTTTAAATCGCCATTTAAGTATAAGTGTTCATTTGCTGAATTTTGGACAGTCAGCGGTCGTGTGTACGTATGCTTATCCATATTAGATTAAACCTGTGGTTTGGTATATTTTATCTTGTCTCAAAAGTAAAAGCTTGATGATTCTTCCATTTTTTCACCACATATGCAGTAACCTTATTTGGGAGATAAATGAACATATATATATTTTTGTTTTTATTAAAAAAACAAATGGTTTCCCGTCTGTAATTTTTAGCCAATGTCAAAGCTTTTAATAAAACTTCATAATTAGTGTTTGTATGAATTATTCATTTCCAATGCAAACTTTGATTAGCGATAACTTGAAATCCACTTGTGCTCCAAATTTCATTTTTCTTTTAAAATAAAGCTCATGGATTTCTTCAAAAATTATGTAATCATGTATTTATCTTCAAAATCTCGCCTTAATGGCTTAAATCGCCATTTAAGTCTAAGTGTTCATTTGGTGAAAGAGTTTGGGTTATTTCTTCAATTACTTGTTGCGTTATATTCTCTCTTTCATGATCTCAGGTTAAATCTTCGGTCGAAAAATGGAAAAGTAAATTCATATGAATATATAACTATTTTCCTTGAGATATCCTTCTCAGTAGCAAACAAATGGTTTCCCGTCTTATATTCTAGCCAATGTCAAAGCTTTTAATAAAACTTCATAATTAGTGTTTGTATAAATTCTTCATTTCCAATGCAAACTTTGATTAGCGATAACTTGAAATCCACTTGTGCTCCAAATTTCATTTTTCTTTTAAAATAAAGCTCATGGAATTCTTCAAAAATTATGTAATCATGTATTTGTCTTCAAAATCTCGCCTTAATGGTTTAAATCGCCATTTAAGTATAAGTGTTCATTTGCTGAATTTTGGACAGTCAGCGGTCGTGTGTACGTATGCTTATCCATATTAGATTAAACCTGTGGTTTGGTATATTTTATCTTGTCTCAAAAGTAAAAGCTTGATGATTCTTCCATTTTTTCACCACATATGCAGTAACCTTATTTGGGAGATAAATGAACATATATATATTTTTGTTTTTATTAAAAAAACAAATGGTTTCCCGTCTGTAATTTTTAGCCAATGTCAAAGCTTTTAATAAAACTTCATAATTAGTGTTTGTATGAATTCTTCATTTCCAATGCAAACTTTGATTAGCGATAACTTGAAATCCACTTGTGCTCCAAATTTCATTTTTCTTTTAAAATAAAGCTCATGGATTTCTTCAAAAATTATGTAATCATGTATTTATCTTCAAAATCTCGCCTTAATGGCTTAAATCGCCATTTAAGTCTAAGTGTTCATTTGGTGAAAGAGTTTGGGTTATTTCTTCAATTACTTGTTGCGTTATATTCTCTCTTTCATGATCTCAGGTTAAATCTTCGGTCGAAAAATGGAAAAGTAAATTCATATGAATATATAACTATTTTCCTTGAGATATCCTTCTCAGTAGCAAACAAATGGTTTCCCGTCTTATATTCTAGCCAATGTCAAAGCTTTTAATAAAACTTCATAATTAGTGTTTGTATAAATTCTTCTTTTCCAATGCAAACTTTGATTAGCGATAACTTGAAATCCACTTGTGCTCCAAATTTCATTTTTCTTTTAAAATAAAGCTCATGGAATTCTTCAAAAATTATGTAATCATGTATTTGTCTTCAAAATCTCGCCTTAATGGTTTAAATCGCCATTTAAGTATAAGTGTTCATTTGCTGAATTTTGGACAGTCAGCGGTCGTGTGTACGTATGCTTATCCATATTAGATTAAACCTGTGGTTTGGTATATTTTATCTTGTCTCAAAAGTAAAAGCTTGATGATTCTTCCATTTTTTCACCACATATGCAGTAACCTTATTTGGGAGATAAATGAACATATATATATTTTTGTTTTTATTAAAAAAACAAATGGTTTCCCGTCTGTAATTTTTAGCCAATGTCAAAGCTTTTAATAAAACTTCATAATTAGTGTTTGTATGAATTCTTCATTTCCAATGCAAACTTTGATTAGCGATAACTTGAAATCCACTTGTGCTCCAAATTTCATTTTTCTTTTAAAATAAAGCTCATGGATTTCTTCAAAAATTATGTAATCATGTATTTATCTTCAAAATCTCGCCTTAATGGCTTAAATCGCCATTTAAGTCTAAGTGTTCATTTGGTGAAAGAGTTTGGGTTATTTCTTCAATTACTTGTTGCGTTATATTCTCTCTTTCATGATCTCAGGTTAAATCTTCGGTCGAAAAATGGAAAAGTAAATTCATATGAATATATAACTATTTTCCTTGAGATATCCTTCTCAGTAGCAAACAAATGGTTTCCCGTCTTATATTCTAGCCAATGTCAAAGCTTTTAATAAAACTTCATAATTAGTGTTTGTATAAATTCTTCATTTCCAATGCAAACTTTGATTAGCGATAACTTGAAATCCACTTGTGCTCCAAATTTCATTTTTCTTTTAAAATAAAGCTCATGGAATTCTTCAAAAATTATGTAATCATGTATTTGTCTTCAAAATCTCGCCTTAATGGTTTAAATCGCCATTTAAGTATAAGTGTTCATTTGCTGAATTTTGGACAGTCAGCGGTCGTGTGTACGTATGCTTATCCATATTAGATTAAACCTGTGGTTTGGTATATTTTATCTTGTCTCAAAAGTAAAAGCTTGATGATTCTTCCATTTTTTCACCACATATGCAGTAACCTTATTTGGGAGATAAATGAACATATATATATTTTTGTTTTTATTAAAAAAACAAATGGTTTCCCGTCTGTAATTTTTAGCCAATGTCAAAGCTTTTAATAAAACTTCATAATTAGTGTTTGTATGAATTCTTCATTTCCAATGCAAACTTTGATTAGCGATAACTTGAAATCCACTTGTGCTCCAAATTTCATTTTTCTTTTAAAATAAAGCTCATGGATTTCTTCAAAAATTATGTAATCATGTATTTATCTTCAAAATCTCGCCTTAATGGCTTAAATCGCCATTTAAGTCTAAGTGTTCATTTGGTGAAAGAGTTTGGGTTATTTCTTCAATTACTTGTTGCGTTATATTCTCTCTTTCATGATCTCAGGTTAAATCTTCGGTCGAAAAATGGAAAAGTAAATTCATATGAATATATAACTATTTTCCTTGAGATATCCTTCTCAGTAGCAAACAAATGGTTTCCCGTCTTATATTCTAGCCAATGTCAAAGCTTTTAATAAAACTTCATAATTAGTGTTTGTATAAATTCTTCTTTTCCAATGCAAACTTTGATTAGCGATAACTTGAAATCCACTTGTGCTCCAAATTTCATTTTTCTTTTAAAATAAAGCTCATGGAATTCTTCAAAAATTATGTAATCATGTATTTGTCTTCAAAATCTCGCCTTAATGGTTTAAATCGCCATTTAAGTATAAGTGTTCATTTGCTGAATTTTGGACAGTCAGCGGTCGTGTGTACGTATGCTTATCCATATTAGATTAAACCTGTGGTTTGGTATATTTTATCTTGTCTCAAAAGTAAAAGCTTGATGATTCTTCCATTTTTTCACCACATATGCAGTAACCTTATTTGGGAGATAAATGAACATATATATATTTTTGTTTTTATTAAAAAAACAAATGGTTTCCCGTCTGTAATTTTTAGCCAATGTCAAAGCTTTTAATAAAACTTCATAATTAGTGTTTGTATGAATTCTTCATTTCCAATGCAAACTTTGATTAGCGATAACTTGAAATCCACTTGTGCTCCAAATTTCATTTTTCTTTTAAAATAAAGCTCATGGATTTCTTCAAAAATTATGTAATCATGTATTTATCTTCAAAATCTCGCCTTAATGGCTTAAATCGCCATTTAAGTCTAAGTGTTCATTTGGTGAAAGAGTTTGGGTTATTTCTTCAATTACTTGTTGCGTTATATTCTCTCTTTCATGATCTCAGGTTAAATCTTCGGTCGAAAAATGGAAAAGTAAATTCATATGAATATATAACTATTTTCCTTGAGATATCCTTCTCAGTAGCAAACAAATGGTTTCCCGTCTTATATTCTAGCCAATGTCAAAGCTTTTAATAAAACTTCATAATTAGTGTTTGTATAAATTCTTCATTTCCAATGCAAACTTTGATTAGCGATAACTTGAAATCCACTTGTGCTCCAAATTTCATTTTTCTTTTAAAATAAAGCTCATGGAATTCTTCAAAAATTATGTAATCATGTATTTGTCTTCAAAATCTCGCCTTAATGGTTTAAATCGCCATTTAAGTATAAGTGTTCATTTGCTGAATTTTGGACAGTCAGCGGTCGTGTGTACGTATGCTTATCCATATTAGATTAAACCTGTGGTTTGGTATATTTTATCTTGTCTCAAAAGTAAAAGCTTGATGATTCTTCCATTTTTTCACCACATATGCAGTAACCTTATTTGGGAGATAAATGAACATATATATATTTTTGTTTTTATTAAAAAAACAAATGGTTTCCCGTCTGTAATTTTTAGCCAATGTCAAAGCTTTTAATAAAACTTCATAATTAGTGTTTGTATGAATTCTTCATTTCCAATGCAAACTTTGATTAGCGATAACTTGAAATCCACTTGTGCTCCAAATTTCATTTTTCTTTTAAAATAAAGCTCATGGATTTCTTCAAAAATTATGTAATCATGTATTTATCTTCAAAATCTCGCCTTAATGGCTTAAATCGCCATTTAAGTCTAAGTGTTCATTTGGTGAAAGAGTTTGGGTTATTTCTTCAATTACTTGTTGCGTTATATTCTCTCTTTCATGATCTCAGGTTAAATCTTCGGTCGAAAAATGGAAAAGTAAATTCATATGAATATATAACTATTTTCCTTGAGATATCCTTCTCAGTAGCAAACAAATGGTTTCCCGTCTTATATTCTAGCCAATGTCAAAGCTTTTAATAAAACTTCATAATTAGTGTTTGTATAAATTCTTCATTTCCAATGCAAACTTTGATTAGCGATAACTTGAAATCCACTTGTGCTCCAAATTTCATTTTTCTTTTAAAATAAAGCTCATGGAATTCTTCAAAAATTATGTAATCATGTATTTGTCTTCAAAATCTCGCCTTAATGGTTTAAATCGCCATTTAAGTATAAGTGTTCATTTGCTGAATTTTGGACAGTCAGCGGTCGTGTGTACGTATGCTTATCCATATTAGATTAAACCTGTGGTTTGGTATATTTTATCTTGTCTCAAAAGTAAAAGCTTGATGATTCTTCCATTTTTTCACCACATATGCAGTAACCTTATTTGGGAGATAAATGAACATATATATATTTTTGTTTTTATTAAAAAAACAAATGGTTTCCCGTCTGTAATTTTTAGCCAATGTCAAAGCTTTTAATAAAACTTCATAATTAGTGTTTGTATGAATTATTCATTTCCAATGCAAACTTTGATTAGCGATAACTTGAAATCCACTTGTGCTCCAAATTTCATTTTTCTTTTAAAATAAAGCTCATGGATTTCTTCAAAAATTATGTAATCATGTATTTATCTTCAAAATCTCGCCTTAATGGCTTAAATCGCCATTTAAGTCTAAGTGTTCATTTGGTGAAAGAGTTTGGGTTATTTCTTCAATTACTTGTTGCGTTATATTCTCTCTTTCATGATCTCAGGTTAAATCTTCGGTCGAAAAATGGAAAAGTAAATTCATATGAATATATAACTATTTTCCTTGAGATATCCTTCTCAGTAGCAAACAAATGGTTTCCCGTCTTATATTCTAGCCAATGTCAAAGCTTTTAATAAAACTTCATAATTAGTGTTTGTATAAATTCTTCATTTCCAATGCAAACTTTGATTAGCGATAACTTGAAATCCACTTGTGCTCCAAATTTCATTTTTCTTTTAAAATAAAGCTCATGGAATTCTTCAAAAATTATGTAATCATGTATTTGTCTTCAAAATCTCGCCTTAATGGTTTAAATCGCCATTTAAGTATAAGTGTTCATTTGCTGAATTTTGGACAGTCAGCGGTCGTGTGTACGTATGCTTATCCATATTAGATTAAACCTGTGGTTTGGTATATTTTATCTTGTCTCAAAAGTAAAAGCTTGATGATTCTTCCATTTTTTCACCACATATGCAGTAACCTTATTTGGGAGATAAATGAACATATATATATTTTTGTTTTTATTAAAAAAACAAATGGTTTCCCGTCTGTAATTTTTAGCCAATGTCAAAGCTTTTAATAAAACTTCATAATTAGTGTTTGTATGAATTCTTCATTTCCAATGCAAACTTTGATTAGCGATAACTTGAAATCCACTTGTGCTCCAAATTTCATTTTTCTTTTAAAATAAAGCTCATGGATTTCTTCAAAAATTATGTAATCATGTATTTATCTTCAAAATCTCGCCTTAATGGCTTAAATCGCCATTTAAGTCTAAGTGTTCATTTGGTGAAAGAGTTTGGGTTATTTCTTCAATTACTTGTTGCGTTATATTCTCTCTTTCATGATCTCAGGTTAAATCTTCGGTCGAAAAATGGAAAAGTAAATTCATATGAATATATAACTATTTTCCTTGAGATATCCTTCTCAGTAGCAAACAAATGGTTTCCCGTCTTATATTCTAGCCAATGTCAAAGCTTTTAATAAAACTTCATAATTAGTGTTTGTATAAATTCTTCTTTTCCAATGCAAACTTTGATTAGCGATAACTTGAAATCCACTTGTGCTCCAAATTTCATTTTTCTTTTAAAATAAAGCTCATGGAATTCTTCAAAAATTATGTAATCATGTATTTGTCTTCAAAATCTCGCCTTAATGGTTTAAATCGCCATTTAAGTATAAGTGTTCATTTGCTGAATTTTGGACAGTCAGCGGTCGTGTGTACGTATGCTTATCCATATTAGATTAAACCTGTGGTTTGGTATATTTTATCTTGTCTCAAAAGTAAAAGCTTGATGATTCTTCCATTTTTTCACCACATATGCAGTAACCTTATTTGGGAGATAAATGAACATATATATATTTTTGTTTTTATTAAAAAAACAAATGGTTTCCCGTCTGTAATTTTTAGCCAATGTCAAAGCTTTTAATAAAACTTCATAATTAGTGTTTGTATGAATTCTTCATTTCCAATGCAAACTTTGATTAGCGATAACTTGAAATCCACTTGTGCTCCAAATTTCATTTTTCTTTTAAAATAAAGCTCATGGATTTCTTCAAAAATTATGTAATCATGTATTTATCTTCAAAATCTCGCCTTAATGGCTTAAATCGCCATTTAAGTCTAAGTGTTCATTTGGTGAAAGAGTTTGGGTTATTTCTTCAATTACTTGTTGCGTTATATTCTCTCTTTCATGATCTCAGGTTAAATCTTCGGTCGAAAAATGGAAAAGTAAATTCATATGAATATATAACTATTTTCCTTGAGATATCCTTCTCAGTAGCAAACAAATGGTTTCCCGTCTTATATTCTAGCCAATGTCAAAGCTTTTAATAAAACTTCATAATTAGTGTTTGTATAAATTCTTCTTTTCCAATGCAAACTTTGATTAGCGATAACTTGAAATCCACTTGTGCTCCAAATTTCATTTTTCTTTTAAAATAAAGCTCATGGAATTCTTCAAAAATTATGTAATCATGTATTTGTCTTCAAAATCTCGCCTTAATGGTTTAAATCGCCATTTAAGTATAAGTGTTCATTTGCTGAATTTTGGACAGTCAGCGGTCGTGTGTACGTATGCTTATCCATATTAGATTAAACCTGTGGTTTGGTATATTTTATCTTGTCTCAAAAGTAAAAGCTTGATGATTCTTCCATTTTTTCACCACATATGCAGTAACCTTATTTGGGAGATAAATGAACATATATATATTTTTGTTTTTATTAAAAAAACAAATGGTTTCCCGTCTGTAATTTTTAGCCAATGTCAAAGCTTTTAATAAAACTTCATAATTAGTGTTTGTATGAATTCTTCATTTCCAATGCAAACTTTGATTAGCGATAACTTGAAATCCACTTGTGCTCCAAATTTCATTTTTCTTTTAAAATAAAGCTCATGGATTTCTTCAAAAATTATGTAATCATGTATTTATCTTCAAAATCTCGCCTTAATGGCTTAAATCGCCATTTAAGTCTAAGTGTTCATTTGGTGAAAGAGTTTGGGTTATTTCTTCAATTACTTGTTGCGTTATATTCTCTCTTTCATGATCTCAGGTTAAATCTTCGGTCGAAAAATGGAAAAGTAAATTCATATGAATATATAACTATTTTCCTTGAGATATCCTTCTCAGTAGCAAACAAATGGTTTCCCGTCTTATATTCTAGCCAATGTCAAAGCTTTTAATAAAACTTCATAATTAGTGTTTGTATGAATTCTTCATTTCCAATGCAAACTTTGATTAGCGATAACTTGAAATCCACTTGTGCTCCAAATTTCATTTTTCTTTTAAAATAAAGCTCATGGATTTCTTCAAAAATTATGTAATCATGTATTTATCTTCAAAATCTCGCCTTAATGGCTTAAATCGCCATTTAAGTCTAAGTGTTCATTTGGTGAAAGAGTTTGGGTTATTTCTTCAATTACTTGTTGCGTTATATTCTCTCTTTCATGATCTCAGGTTAAATCTTCGGTCGAAAAATGGAAAAGTAAATTCATATGAATATATAACTATTTTCCTTGAGATATCCTTCTCAGTAGCAAACAAATGGTTTCCCGTCTTATATTCTAGCCAATGTCAAAGCTTTTAATAAAACTTCATAATTAGTGTTTGTATAAATTCTTCATTTCCAATGCAAACTTTGATTAGCGATAACTTGAAATCCACTTGTGCTCCAAATTTCATTTTTCTTTTAAAATAAAGCTCATGGAATTCTTCAAAAATTATGTAATCATGTATTTGTCTTCAAAATCTCGCCTTAATGGTTTAAATCGCCATTTAAGTATAAGTGTTCATTTGCTGAATTTTGGACAGTCAGCGGTCGTGTGTACGTATGCTTATCCATATTAGATTAAACCTGTGGTTTGGTATATTTTATCTTGTCTCAAAAGTAAAAGCTTGATGATTCTTCCATTTTTTCACCACATATGCAGTAACCTTATTTGGGAGATAAATGAACATATATATATTTTTGTTTTTATTAAAAAAACAAATGGTTTCCCGTCTGTAATTTTTAGCCAATGTCAAAGCTTTTAATAAAACTTCATAATTAGTGTTTGTATGAATTCTTCATTTCCAATGCAAACTTTGATTAGCGATAACTTGAAATCCACTTGTGCTCCAAATTTCATTTTTCTTTTAAAATAAAGCTCATGGATTTCTTCAAAAATTATGTAATCATGTATTTATCTTCAAAATCTCGCCTTAATGGCTTAAATCGCCATTTAAGTCTAAGTGTTCATTTGGTGAAAGAGTTTGGGTTATTTCTTCAATTACTTGTTGCGTTATATTCTCTCTTTCATGATCTCAGGTTAAATCTTCGGTCGAAAAATGGAAAAGTAAATTCATATGAATATATAACTATTTTCCTTGAGATATCCTTCTCAGTAGCAAACAAATGGTTTCCCGTCTTATATTCTAGCCAATGTCAAAGCTTTTAATAAAACTTCATAATTAGTGTTTGTATAAATTCTTCATTTCCAATGCAAACTTTGATTAGCGATAACTTGAAATCCACTTGTGCTCCAAATTTCATTTTTCTTTTAAAATAAAGCTCATGGAATTCTTCAAAAATTATGTAATCATGTATTTGTCTTCAAAATCTCGCCTTAATGGTTTAAATCGCCATTTAAGTATAAGTGTTCATTTGCTGAATTTTGGACAGTCAGCGGTCGTGTGTACGTATGCTTATCCATATTAGATTAAACCTGTGGTTTGGTATATTTTATCTTGTCTCAAAAGTAAAAGCTTGATGATTCTTCCATTTTTTCACCACATATGCAGTAACCTTATTTGGGAGATAAATGAACATATATATATTTTTGTTTTTATTAAAAAAACAAATGGTTTCCCGTCTGTAATTTTTAGCCAATGTCAAAGCTTTTAATAAAACTTCATAATTAGTGTTTGTATGAATTCTTCATTTCCAATGCAAACTTTGATTAGCGATAACTTGAAATCCACTTGTGCTCCAAATTTCATTTTTCTTTTAAAATAAAGCTCATGGATTTCTTCAAAAATTATGTAATCATGTATTTATCTTCAAAATCTCGCCTTAATGGCTTAAATCGCCATTTAAGTCTAAGTGTTCATTTGGTGAAAGAGTTTGGGTTATTTCTTCAATTACTTGTTGCGTTATATTCTCTCTTTCATGATCTCAGGTTAAATCTTCGGTCGAAAAATGGAAAAGTAAATTCATATGAATATATAACTATTTTCCTTGAGATATCCTTCTCAGTAGCAAACAAATGGTTTCCCGTCTTATATTCTAGCCAATGTCAAAGCTTTTAATAAAACTTCATAATTAGTGTTTGTATAAATTCTTCATTTCCAATGCAAACTTTGATTAGCGATAACTTGAAATCCACTTGTGCTCCAAATTTCATTTTTCTTTTAAAATAAAGCTCATGGAATTCTTCAAAAATTATGTAATCATGTATTTGTCTTCAAAATCTCGCCTTAATGGTTTAAATCGCCATTTAAGTATAAGTGTTCATTTGCTGAATTTTGGACAGTCAGCGGTCGTGTGTACGTATGCTTATCCATATTAGATTAAACCTGTGGTTTGGTATATTTTATCTTGTCTCAAAAGTAAAAGCTTGATGATTCTTCCATTTTTTCACCACATATGCAGTAACCTTATTTGGGAGATAAATGAACATATATATATTTTTGTTTTTATTAAAAAAACAAATGGTTTCCCGTCTGTAATTTTTAGCCAATGTCAAAGCTTTTAATAAAACTTCATAATTAGTGTTTGTATGAATTCTTCATTTCCAATGCAAACTTTGATTAGCGATAACTTGAAATCCACTTGTGCTCCAAATTTCATTTTTCTTTTAAAATAAAGCTCATGGATTTCTTCAAAAATTATGTAATCATGTATTTATCTTCAAAATCTCGCCTTAATGGCTTAAATCGCCATTTAAGTCTAAGTGTTCATTTGGTGAAAGAGTTTGGGTTATTTCTTCAATTACTTGTTGCGTTATATTCTCTCTTTCATGATCTCAGGTTAAATCTTCGGTCGAAAAATGGAAAAGTAAATTCATATGAATATATAACTATTTTCCTTGAGATATCCTTCTCAGTAGCAAACAAATGGTTTCCCGTCTTATATTCTAGCCAATGTCAAAGCTTTTAATAAAACTTCATAATTAGTGTTTGTATAAATTCTTCATTTCCAATGCAAACTTTGATTAGCGATAACTTGAAATCCACTTGTGCTCCAAATTTCATTTTTCTTTTAAAATAAAGCTCATGGAATTCTTCAAAAATTATGTAATCATGTATTTGTCTTCAAAATCTCGCCTTAATGGTTTAAATCGCCATTTAAGTATAAGTGTTCATTTGCTGAATTTTGGACAGTCAGCGGTCGTGTGTACGTATGCTTATCCATATTAGATTAAACCTGTGGTTTGGTATATTTTATCTTGTCTCAAAAGTAAAAGCTTGATGATTCTTCCATTTTTTCACCACATATGCAGTAACCTTATTTGGGAGATAAATGAACATATATATATTTTTGTTTTTATTAAAAAAACAAATGGTTTCCCGTCTGTAATTTTTAGCCAATGTCAAAGCTTTTAATAAAACTTCATAATTAGTGTTTGTATGAATTCTTCATTTCCAATGCAAACTTTGATTAGCGATAACTTGAAATCCACTTGTGCTCCAAATTTCATTTTTCTTTTAAAATAAAGCTCATGGATTTCTTCAAAAATTATGTAATCATGTATTTATCTTCAAAATCTCGCCTTAATGGCTTAAATCGCCATTTAAGTCTAAGTGTTCATTTGGTGAAAGAGTTTGGGTTATTTCTTCAATTACTTGTTGCGTTATATTCTCTCTTTCATGATCTCAGGTTAAATCTTCGGTCGAAAAATGGAAAAGTAAATTCATATGAATATATAACTATTTTCCTTGAGATATCCTTCTCAGTAGCAAACAAATGGTTTCCCGTCTTATATTCTAGCCAATGTCAAAGCTTTTAATAAAACTTCATAATTAGTGTTTGTATAAATTCTTCTTTTCCAATGCAAACTTTGATTAGCGATAACTTGAAATCCACTTGTGCTCCAAATTTCATTTTTCTTTTAAAATAAAGCTCATGGAATTCTTCAAAAATTATGTAATCATGTATTTGTCTTCAAAATCTCGCCTTAATGGTTTAAATCGCCATTTAAGTATAAGTGTTCATTTGCTGAATTTTGGACAGTCAGCGGTCGTGTGTACGTATGCTTATCCATATTAGATTAAACCTGTGGTTTGGTATATTTTATCTTGTCTCAAAAGTAAAAGCTTGATGATTCTTCCATTTTTTCACCACATATGCAGTAACCTTATTTGGGAGATAAATGAACATATATATATTTTTGTTTTTATTAAAAAAACAAATGGTTTCCCGTCTGTAATTTTTAGCCAATGTCAAAGCTTTTAATAAAACTTCATAATTAGTGTTTGTATGAATTCTTCATTTCCAATGCAAACTTTGATTAGCGATAACTTGAAATCCACTTGTGCTCCAAATTTCATTTTTCTTTTAAAATAAAGCTCATGGAATTCTTCAAAAATTATGTAATCATGTATTTGTCTTCAAAATCTCGCCTTAATGGTTTAAATCGCCATTTAAGTATAAGTGTTCATTTGCTGAATTTTGGACAGTCAGCGGTCGTGTGTACGTATGCTTATCCATATTAGATTAAACCTGTGGTTTGGTATATTTTATCTTGTCTCAAAAGTAAAAGCTTGATGATTCTTCCATTTTTTCACCACATATGCAGTAACCTTATTTGGGAGATAAATGAACATATATATATTTTTGTTTTTATTAAAAAAACAAATGGTTTCCCGTCTGTAATTTTTAGCCAATGTCAAAGCTTTTAATAAAACTTCATAATTAGTGTTTGTATGAATTCTTCATTTCCAATGCAAACTTTGATTAGCGATAACTTGAAATCCACTTGTGCTCCAAATTTCATTTTTCTTTTAAAATAAAGCTCATGGATTTCTTCAAAAATTATGTAATCATGTATTTATCTTCAAAATCTCGCCTTAATGGCTTAAATCGCCATTTAAGTCTAAGTGTTCATTTGGTGAAAGAGTTTGGGTTATTTCTTCAATTACTTGTTGCGTTATATTCTCTCTTTCATGATCTCAGGTTAAATCTTCGGTCGAAAAATGGAAAAGTAAATTCATATGAATATATAACTATTTTCCTTGAGATATCCTTCTCAGTAGCAAACAAATGGTTTCCCGTCTTATATTCTAGCCAATGTCAAAGCTTTTAATAAAACTTCATAATTAGTGTTTGTATAAATTCTTCATTTCCAATGCAAACTTTGATTAGCGATAACTTGAAATCCACTTGTGCTCCAAATTTCATTTTTCTTTTAAAATAAAGCTCATGGAATTCTTCAAAAATTATGTAATCATGTATTTGTCTTCAAAATCTCGCCTTAATGGTTTAAATCGCCATTTAAGTATAAGTGTTCATTTGCTGAATTTTGGACAGTCAGCGGTCGTGTGTACGTATGCTTATCCATATTAGATTAAACCTGTGGTTTGGTATATTTTATCTTGTCTCAAAAGTAAAAGCTTGATGATTCTTCCATTTTTTCACCACATATGCAGTAACCTTATTTGGGAGATAAATGAACATATATATATTTTTGTTTTTATTAAAAAAACAAATGGTTTCCCGTCTGTAATTTTTAGCCAATGTCAAAGCTTTTAATAAAACTTCATAATTAGTGTTTGCATGAATTCTTCATTTCCAATGCAAACTTTGATTAGCGATAACTTGAAATCCACTTGTGCTCCAAATTTCATTTTTCTTTTAAAATAAAGCTCATGGATTTCTTCAAAAATTATGTAATCATGTATTTATCTTCAAAATCTCGCCTTAATGGCTTAAATCGCCATTTAAGTCTAAGTGTTCATTTGGTGAAAGAGTTTGGGTTATTTCTTCAATTACTTGTTGCGTTATATTCTCTCTTTCATGATCTCAGGTTAAATCTTCGGTCGAAAAATGGAAAAGTAAATTCATATGAATATATAACTATTTTCCTTGAGATATCCTTCTCAGTAGCAAACAAATGGTTTCCCGTCTTATATTCTAGCCAATGTCAAAGCTTTTAATAAAACTTCATAATTAGTGTTTGTATAAATTCTTCATTTCCAATGCAAACTTTGATTAGCGATAACTTGAAATCCACTTGTGCTCCAAATTTCATTTTTCTTTTAAAATAAAGCTCATGGAATTCTTCAAAAATTATGTAATCATGTATTTGTCTTCAAAATCTCGCCTTAATGGTTTAAATCGCCATTTAAGTATAAGTGTTCATTTGCTGAATTTTGGACAGTCAGCGGTCGTGTGTACGTATGCTTATCCATATTAGATTAAACCTGTGGTTTGGTATATTTTATCTTGTCTCAAAAGTAAAAGCTTGATGATTCTTCCATTTTTTCACCACATATGCAGTAACCTTATTTGGGAGATAAATGAACATATATATATTTTTGTTTTTATTAAAAAAACAAATGGTTTCCCGTCTGTAATTTTTAGCCAATGTCAAAGCTTTTAATAAAACTTCATAATTAGTGTTTGTATGAATTCTTCATTTCCAATGCAAACTTTGATTAGCGATAACTTGAAATCCACTTGTGCTCCAAATTTCATTTTTCTTTTAAAATAAAGCTCATGGATTTCTTCAAAAATTATGTAATCATGTATTTATCTTCAAAATCTCGCCTTAATGGCTTAAATCGCCATTTAAGTCTAAGTGTTCATTTGGTGAAAGAGTTTGGGTTATTTCTTCAATTACTTGTTGCGTTATATTCTCTCTTTCATGATCTCAGGTTAAATCTTCGGTCGAAAAATGGAAAAGTAAATTCATATGAATATATAACTATTTTCCTTGAGATATCCTTCTCAGTAGCAAACAAATGGTTTCCCGTCTTATATTCTAGCCAATGTCAAAGCTTTTAATAAAACTTCATAATTAGTGTTTGTATAAATTCTTCATTTCCAATGCAAACTTTGATTAGCGATAACTTGAAATCCACTTGTGCTCCAAATTTCATTTTTCTTTTAAAATAAAGCTCATGGAATTCTTCAAAAATTATGTAATCATGTATTTGTCTTCAAAATCTCGCCTTAATGGTTTAAATCGCCATTTAAGTATAAGTGTTCATTTGCTGAATTTTGGACAGTCAGCGGTCGTGTGTACGTATGCTTATCCATATTAGATTAAACCTGTGGTTTGGTATATTTTATCTTGTCTCAAAAGTAAAAGCTTGATGATTCTTCCATTTTTTCACCACATATGCAGTAACCTTATTTGGGAGATAAATGAACATATATATATTTTTGTTTTTATTAAAAAAACAAATGGTTTCCCGTCTGTAATTTTTAGCCAATGTCAAAGCTTTTAATAAAACTTCATAATTAGTGTTTGCATGAATTCTTCATTTCCAATGCAAACTTTGATTAGCGATAACTTGAAATCCACTTGTGCTCCAAATTTCATTTTTCTTTTAAAATAAAGCTCATGGATTTCTTCAAAAATTATGTAATCATGTATTTATCTTCAAAATCTCGCCTTAATGGCTTAAATCGCCATTTAAGTCTAAGTGTTCATTTGGTGAAAGAGTTTGGGTTATTTCTTCAATTACTTGTTGCGTTATATTCTCTCTTTCATGATCTCAGGTTAAATCTTCGGTCGAAAAATGGAAAAGTAAATTCATATGAATATATAACTATTTTCCTTGAGATATCCTTCTCAGTAGCAAACAAATGGTTTCCCGTCTTATATTCTAGCCAATGTCAAAGCTTTTAATAAAACTTCATAATTAGTGTTTGTATAAATTCTTCATTTCCAATGCAAACTTTGATTAGCGATAACTTGAAATCCACTTGTGCTCCAAATTTCATTTTTCTTTTAAAATAAAGCTCATGGAATTCTTCAAAAATTATGTAATCATGTATTTGTCTTCAAAATCTCGCCTTAATGGTTTAAATCGCCATTTAAGTATAAGTGTTCATTTGCTGAATTTTGGACAGTCAGCGGTCGTGTGTACGTATGCTTATCCATATTAGATTAAACCTGTGGTTTGGTATATTTTATCTTGTCTCAAAAGTAAAAGCTTGATGATTCTTCCATTTTTTCACCACATATGCAGTAACCTTATTTGGGAGATAAATGAACATATATATATTTTTGTTTTTATTAAAAAAACAAATGGTTTCCCGTCTGTAATTTTTAGCCAATGTCAAAGCTTTTAATAAAACTTCATAATTAGTGTTTGTATGAATTCTTCATTTCCAATGCAAACTTTGATTAGCGATAACTTGAAATCCACTTGTGCTCCAAATTTCATTTTTCTTTTAAAATAAAGCTCATGGATTTCTTCAAAAATTATGTAATCATGTATTTATCTTCAAAATCTCGCCTTAATGGCTTAAATCGCCATTTAAGTCTAAGTGTTCATTTGGTGAAAGAGTTTGGGTTATTTCTTCAATTACTTGTTGCGTTATATTCTCTCTTTCATGATCTCAGGTTAAATCTTCGGTCGAAAAATGGAAAAGTAAATTCATATGAATATATAACTATTTTCCTTGAGATATCCTTCTCAGTAGCAAACAAATGGTTTCCCGTCTTATATTCTAGCCAATGTCAAAGCTTTTAATAAAACTTCATAATTAGTGTTTGTATAAATTCTTCATTTCCAATGCAAACTTTGATTAGCGATAACTTGAAATCCACTTGTGCTCCAAATTTCATTTTTCTTTTAAAATAAAGCTCATGGAATTCTTCAAAAATTATGTAATCATGTATTTGTCTTCAAAATCTCGCCTTAATGGTTTAAATCGCCATTTAAGTATAAGTGTTCATTTGCTGAATTTTGGACAGTCAGCGGTCGTGTGTACGTATGCTTATCCATATTAGATTAAACCTGTGGTTTGGTATATTTTATCTTGTCTCAAAAGTAAAAGCTTGATGATTCTTCCATTTTTTCACCACATATGCAGTAACCTTATTTGGGAGATAAATGAACATATATATATTTTTGTTTTTATTAAAAAAACAAATGGTTTCCCGTCTGTAATTTTTAGCCAATGTCAAAGCTTTTAATAAAACTTCATAATTAGTGTTTGCATGAATTCTTCATTTCCAATGCAAACTTTGATTAGCGATAACTTGAAATCCACTTGTGCTCCAAATTTCATTTTTCTTTTAAAATAAAGCTCATGGATTTCTTCAAAAATTATGTAATCATGTATTTATCTTCAAAATCTCGCCTTAATGGCTTAAATCGCCATTTAAGTCTAAGTGTTCATTTGGTGAAAGAGTTTGGGTTATTTCTTCAATTACTTGTTGCGTTATATTCTCTCTTTCATGATCTCAGGTTAAATCTTCGGTCGAAAAATGGAAAAGTAAATTCATATGAATATATAACTATTTTCCTTGAGATATCCTTCTCAGTAGCAAACAAATGGTTTCCCGTCTTATATTCTAGCCAATGTCAAAGCTTTTAATAAAACTTCATAATTAGTGTTTGTATAAATTCTTCATTTCCAATGCAAACTTTGATTAGCGATAACTTGAAATCCACTTGTGCTCCAAATTTCATTTTTCTTTTAAAATAAAGCTCATGGAATTCTTCAAAAATTATGTAATCATGTATTTGTCTTCAAAATCTCGCCTTAATGGTTTAAATCGCCATTTAAGTATAAGTGTTCATTTGCTGAATTTTGGACAGTCAGCGGTCGTGTGTACGTATGCTTATCCATATTAGATTAAACCTGTGGTTTGGTATATTTTATCTTGTCTCAAAAGTAAAAGCTTGATGATTCTTCCATTTTTTCACCACATATGCAGTAACCTTATTTGGGAGATAAATGAACATATATATATTTTTGTTTTTATTAAAAAAACAAATGGTTTCCCGTCTGTAATTTTTAGCCAATGTCAAAGCTTTTAATAAAACTTCATAATTAGTGTTTGTATGAATTCTTCATTTCCAATGCAAACTTTGATTAGCGATAACTTGAAATCCACTTGTGCTCCAAATTTCATTTTTCTTTTAAAATAAAGCTCATGGATTTCTTCAAAAATTATGTAATCATGTATTTATCTTCAAAATCTCGCCTTAATGGCTTAAATCGCCATTTAAGTCTAAGTGTTCATTTGGTGAAAGAGTTTGGGTTATTTCTTCAATTACTTGTTGCGTTATATTCTCTCTTTCATGATCTCAGGTTAAATCTTCGGTCGAAAAATGGAAAAGTAAATTCATATGAATATATAACTATTTTCCTTGAGATATCCTTCTCAGTAGCAAACAAATGGTTTCCCGTCTTATATTCTAGCCAATGTCAAAGCTTTTAATAAAACTTCATAATTAGTGTTTGTATAAATTCTTCATTTCCAATGCAAACTTTGATTAGCGATAACTTGAAATCCACTTGTGCTCCAAATTTCATTTTTCTTTTAAAATAAAGCTCATGGAATTCTTCAAAAATTATGTAATCATGTATTTGTCTTCAAAATCTCGCCTTAATGGTTTAAATCGCCATTTAAGTATAAGTGTTCATTTGCTGAATTTTGGACAGTCAGCGGTCGTGTGTACGTATGCTTATCCATATTAGATTAAACCTGTGGTTTGGTATATTTTATCTTGTCTCAAAAGTAAAAGCTTGATGATTCTTCCATTTTTTCACCACATATGCAGTAACCTTATTTGGGAGATAAATGAACATATATATATTTTTGTTTTTATTAAAAAAACAAATGGTTTCCCGTCTGTAATTTTTAGCCAATGTCAAAGCTTTTAATAAAACTTCATAATTAGTGTTTGTATGAATTCTTCATTTCCAATGCAAACTTTGATTAGCGATAACTTGAAATCCACTTGTGCTCCAAATTTCATTTTTCTTTTAAAATAAAGCTCATGGAATTCTTCAAAAATTATGTAATCATGTATTTGTCTTCAAAATCTCGCCTTAATGGTTTAAATCGCCATTTAAGTATAAGTGTTCATTTGCTGAATTTTGGACAGTCAGCGGTCGTGTGTACGTATGCTTATCCATATTAGATTAAACCTGTGGTTTGGTATATTTTATCTTGTCTCAAAAGTAAAAGCTTGATGATTCTTCCATTTTTTCACCACATATGCAGTAACCTTATTTGGGAGATAAATGAACATATATATATTTTTGTTTTTATTAAAAAAACAAATGGTTTCCCGTCTGTAATTTTTAGCCAATGTCAAAGCTTTTAATAAAACTTCATAATTAGTGTTTGTATGAATTCTTCATTTCCAATGCAAACTTTGATTAGCGATAACTTGAAATCCACTTGTGCTCCAAATTTCATTTTTCTTTTAAAATAAAGCTCATGGATTTCTTCAAAAATTATGTAATCATGTATTTATCTTCAAAATCTCGCCTTAATGGCTTAAATCGCCATTTAAGTCTAAGTGTTCATTTGGTGAAAGAGTTTGGGTTATTTCTTCAATTACTTGTTGCGTTATATTCTCTCTTTCATGATCTCAGGTTAAATCTTCGGTCGAAAAATGGAAAAGTAAATTCATATGAATATATAACTATTTTCCTTGAGATATCCTTCTCAGTAGCAAACAAATGGTTTCCCGTCTTATATTCTAGCCAATGTCAAAGCTTTTAATAAAACTTCATAATTAGTGTTTGTATAAATTCTTCATTTCCAATGCAAACTTTGATTAGCGATAACTTGAAATCCACTTGTGCTCCAAATTTCATTTTTCTTTTAAAATAAAGCTCATGGAATTCTTCAAAAATTATGTAATCATGTATTTGTCTTCAAAATCTCGCCTTAATGGTTTAAATCGCCATTTAAGTATAAGTGTTCATTTGCTGAATTTTGGACAGTCAGCGGTCGTGTGTACGTATGCTTATCCATATTAGATTAAACCTGTGGTTTGGTATATTTTATCTTGTCTCAAAAGTAAAAGCTTGATGATTCTTCCATTTTTTCACCACATATGCAGTAACCTTATTTGGGAGATAAATGAACATATATATATTTTTGTTTTTATTAAAAAAACAAATGGTTTCCCGTCTGTAATTTTTAGCCAATGTCAAAGCTTTTAATAAAACTTCATAATTAGTGTTTGCATGAATTCTTCATTTCCAATGCAAACTTTGATTAGCGATAACTTGAAATCCACTTGTGCTCCAAATTTCATTTTTCTTTTAAAATAAAGCTCATGGATTTCTTCAAAAATTATGTAATCATGTATTTATCTTCAAAATCTCGCCTTAATGGCTTAAATCGCCATTTAAGTCTAAGTGTTCATTTGGTGAAAGAGTTTGGGTTATTTCTTCAATTACTTGTTGCGTTATATTCTCTCTTTCATGATCTCAGGTTAAATCTTCGGTCGAAAAATGGAAAAGTAAATTCATATGAATATATAACTATTTTCCTTGAGATATCCTTCTCAGTAGCAAACAAATGGTTTCCCGTCTTATATTCTAGCCAATGTCAAAGCTTTTAATAAAACTTCATAATTAGTGTTTGTATAAATTCTTCATTTCCAATGCAAACTTTGATTAGCGATAACTTGAAATCCACTTGTGCTCCAAATTTCATTTTTCTTTTAAAATAAAGCTCATGGAATTCTTCAAAAATTATGTAATCATGTATTTGTCTTCAAAATCTCGCCTTAATGGTTTAAATCGCCATTTAAGTATAAGTGTTCATTTGCTGAATTTTGGACAGTCAGCGGTCGTGTGTACGTATGCTTATCCATATTAGATTAAACCTGTGGTTTGGTATATTTTATCTTGTCTCAAAAGTAAAAGCTTGATGATTCTTCCATTTTTTCACCACATATGCAGTAACCTTATTTGGGAGATAAATGAACATATATATATTTTTGTTTTTATTAAAAAAACAAATGGTTTCCCGTCTGTAATTTTTAGCCAATGTCAAAGCTTTTAATAAAACTTCATAATTAGTGTTTGTATGAATTCTTCATTTCCAATGCAAACTTTGATTAGCGATAACTTGAAATCCACTTGTGCTCCAAATTTCATTTTTCTTTTAAAATAAAGCTCATGGATTTCTTCAAAAATTATGTAATCATGTATTTATCTTCAAAATCTCGCCTTAATGGCTTAAATCGCCATTTAAGTCTAAGTGTTCATTTGGTGAAAGAGTTTGGGTTATTTCTTCAATTACTTGTTGCGTTATATTCTCTCTTTCATGATCTCAGGTTAAATCTTCGGTCGAAAAATGGAAAAGTAAATTCATATGAATATATAACTATTTTCCTTGAGATATCCTTCTCAGTAGCAAACAAATGGTTTCCCGTCTTATATTCTAGCCAATGTCAAAGCTTTTAATAAAACTTCATAATTAGTGTTTGTATAAATTCTTCATTTCCAATGCAAACTTTGATTAGCGATAACTTGAAATCCACTTGTGCTCCAAATTTCATTTTTCTTTTAAAATAAAGCTCATGGAATTCTTCAAAAATTATGTAATCATGTATTTGTCTTCAAAATCTCGCCTTAATGGTTTAAATCGCCATTTAAGTATAAGTGTTCATTTGCTGAATTTTGGACAGTCAGCGGTCGTGTGTACGTATGCTTATCCATATTAGATTAAACCTGTGGTTTGGTATATTTTATCTTGTCTCAAAAGTAAAAGCTTGATGATTCTTCCATTTTTTCACCACATATGCAGTAACCTTATTTGGGAGATAAATGAACATATATATATTTTTGTTTTTATTAAAAAAACAAATGGTTTCCCGTCTGTAATTTTTAGCCAATGTCAAAGCTTTTAATAAAACTTCATAATTAGTGTTTGTATGAATTCTTCATTTCCAATGCAAACTTTGATTAGCGATAACTTGAAATCCACTTGTGCTCCAAATTTCATTTTTCTTTTAAAATAAAGCTCATGGATTTCTTCAAAAATTATGTAATCATGTATTTATCTTCAAAATCTCGCCTTAATGGCTTAAATCGCCATTTAAGTCTAAGTGTTCATTTGGTGAAAGAGTTTGGGTTATTTCTTCAATTACTTGTTGCGTTATATTCTCTCTTTCATGATCTCAGGTTAAATCTTCGGTCGAAAAATGGAAAAGTAAATTCATATGAATATATAACTATTTTCCTTGAGATATCCTTCTCAGTAGCAAACAAATGGTTTCCCGTCTTATATTCTAGCCAATGTCAAAGCTTTTAATAAAACTTCATAATTAGTGTTTGTATAAATTCTTCATTTCCAATGCAAACTTTGATTAGCGATAACTTGAAATCCACTTGTGCTCCAAATTTCATTTTTCTTTTAAAATAAAGCTCATGGAATTCTTCAAAAATTATGTAATCATGTATTTGTCTTCAAAATCTCGCCTTAATGGTTTAAATCGCCATTTAAGTATAAGTGTTCATTTGCTGAATTTTGGACAGTCAGCGGTCGTGTGTACGTATGCTTATCCATATTAGATTAAACCTGTGGTTTGGTATATTTTATCTTGTCTCAAAAGTAAAAGCTTGATGATTCTTCCATTTTTTCACCACATATGCAGTAACCTTATTTGGGAGATAAATGAACATATATATATTTTTGTTTTTATTAAAAAAACAAATGGTTTCCCGTCTGTAATTTTTAGCCAATGTCAAAGCTTTTAATAAAACTTCATAATTAGTGTTTGTATGAATTCTTCATTTCCAATGCAAACTTTGATTAGCGATAACTTGAAATCCACTTGTGCTCCAAATTTCATTTTTCTTTTAAAATAAAGCTCATGGATTTCTTCAAAAATTATGTAATCATGTATTTATCTTCAAAATCTCGCCTTAATGGCTTAAATCGCCATTTAAGTCTAAGTGTTCATTTGGTGAAAGAGTTTGGGTTATTTCTTCAATTACTTGTTGCGTTATATTCTCTCTTTCATGATCTCAGGTTAAATCTTCGGTCGAAAAATGGAAAAGTAAATTCATATGAATATATAACTATTTTCCTTGAGATATCCTTCTCAGTAGCAAACAAATGGTTTCCCGTCTTATATTCTAGCCAATGTCAAAGCTTTTAATAAAACTTCATAATTAGTGTTTGTATAAATTCTTCATTTCCAATGCAAACTTTGATTAGCGATAACTTGAAATCCACTTGTGCTCCAAATTTCATTTTTCTTTTAAAATAAAGCTCATGGAATTCTTCAAAAATTATGTAATCATGTATTTGTCTTCAAAATCTCGCCTTAATGGTTTAAATCGCCATTTAAGTATAAGTGTTCATTTGCTGAATTTTGGACAGTCAGCGGTCGTGTGTACGTATGCTTATCCATATTAGATTAAACCTGTGGTTTGGTATATTTTATCTTGTCTCAAAAGTAAAAGCTTGATGATTCTTCCATTTTTTCACCACATATGCAGTAACCTTATTTGGGAGATAAATGAACATATATATATTTTTGTTTTTATTAAAAAAACAAATGGTTTCCCGTCTGTAATTTTTAGCCAATGTCAAAGCTTTTAATAAAACTTCATAATTAGTGTTTGTATGAATTCTTCATTTCCAATGCAAACTTTGATTAGCGATAACTTGAAATCCACTTGTGCTCCAAATTTCATTTTTCTTTTAAAATAAAGCTCATGGAATTCTTCAAAAATTATGTAATCATGTATTTGTCTTCAAAATCTCGCCTTAATGGTTTAAATCGCCATTTAAGTATAAGTGTTCATTTGCTGAATTTTGGACAGTCAGCGGTCGTGTGTACGTATGCTTATCCATATTAGATTAAACCTGTGGTTTGGTATATTTTATCTTGTCTCAAAAGTAAAAGCTTGATGATTCTTCCATTTTTTCACCACATATGCAGTAACCTTATTTGGGAGATAAATGAACATATATATATTTTTGTTTTTATTAAAAAAACAAATGGTTTCCCGTCTGTAATTTTTAGCCAATGTCAAAGCTTTTAATAAAACTTCATAATTAGTGTTTGTATGAATTCTTCATTTCCAATGCAAACTTTGATTAGCGATAACTTGAAATCCACTTGTGCTCCAAATTTCATTTTTCTTTTAAAATAAAGCTCATGGATTTCTTCAAAAATTATGTAATCATGTATTTATCTTCAAAATCTCGCCTTAATGGCTTAAATCGCCATTTAAGTCTAAGTGTTCATTTGGTGAAAGAGTTTGGGTTATTTCTTCAATTACTTGTTGCGTTATATTCTCTCTTTCATGATCTCAGGTTAAATCTTCGGTCGAAAAATGGAAAAGTAAATTCATATGAATATATAACTATTTTCCTTGAGATATCCTTCTCAGTAGCAAACAAATGGTTTCCCGTCTTATATTCTAGCCAATGTCAAAGCTTTTAATAAAACTTCATAATTAGTGTTTGTATAAATTCTTCATTTCCAATGCAAACTTTGATTAGCGATAACTTGAAATCCACTTGTGCTCCAAATTTCATTTTTCTTTTAAAATAAAGCTCATGGAATTCTTCAAAAATTATGTAATCATGTATTTGTCTTCAAAATCTCGCCTTAATGGTTTAAATCGCCATTTAAGTATAAGTGTTCATTTGCTGAATTTTGGACAGTCAGCGGTCGTGTGTACGTATGCTTATCCATATTAGATTAAACCTGTGGTTTGGTATATTTTATCTTGTCTCAAAAGTAAAAGCTTGATGATTCTTCCATTTTTTCACCACATATGCAGTAACCTTATTTGGGAGATAAATGAACATATATATATTTTTGTTTTTATTAAAAAAACAAATGGTTTCCCGTCTGTAATTTTTAGCCAATGTCAAAGCTTTTAATAAAACTTCATAATTAGTGTTTGCATGAATTCTTCATTTCCAATGCAAACTTTGATTAGCGATAACTTGAAATCCACTTGTGCTCCAAATTTCATTTTTCTTTTAAAATAAAGCTCATGGATTTCTTCAAAAATTATGTAATCATGTATTTATCTTCAAAATCTCGCCTTAATGGCTTAAATCGCCATTTAAGTCTAAGTGTTCATTTGGTGAAAGAGTTTGGGTTATTTCTTCAATTACTTGTTGCGTTATATTCTCTCTTTCATGATCTCAGGTTAAATCTTCGGTCGAAAAATGGAAAAGTAAATTCATATGAATATATAACTATTTTCCTTGAGATATCCTTCTCAGTAGCAAACAAATGGTTTCCCGTCTTATATTCTAGCCAATGTCAAAGCTTTTAATAAAACTTCATAATTAGTGTTTGTATAAATTCTTCATTTCCAATGCAAACTTTGATTAGCGATAACTTGAAATCCACTTGTGCTCCAAATTTCATTTTTCTTTTAAAATAAAGCTCATGGAATTCTTCAAAAATTATGTAATCATGTATTTGTCTTCAAAATCTCGCCTTAATGGTTTAAATCGCCATTTAAGTATAAGTGTTCATTTGCTGAATTTTGGACAGTCAGCGGTCGTGTGTACGTATGCTTATCCATATTAGATTAAACCTGTGGTTTGGTATATTTTATCTTGTCTCAAAAGTAAAAGCTTGATGATTCTTCCATTTTTTCACCACATATGCAGTAACCTTATTTGGGAGATAAATGAACATATATATATTTTTGTTTTTATTAAAAAAACAAATGGTTTCCCGTCTGTAATTTTTAGCCAATGTCAAAGCTTTTAATAAAACTTCATAATTAGTGTTTGTATGAATTCTTCATTTCCAATGCAAACTTTGATTAGCGATAACTTGAAATCCACTTGTGCTCCAAATTTCATTTTTCTTTTAAAATAAAGCTCATGGATTTCTTCAAAAATTATGTAATCATGTATTTATCTTCAAAATCTCGCCTTAATGGCTTAAATCGCCATTTAAGTCTAAGTGTTCATTTGGTGAAAGAGTTTGGGTTATTTCTTCAATTACTTGTTGCGTTATATTCTCTCTTTCATGATCTCAGGTTAAATCTTCGGTCGAAAAATGGAAAAGTAAATTCATATGAATATATAACTATTTTCCTTGAGATATCCTTCTCAGTAGCAAACAAATGGTTTCCCGTCTTATATTCTAGCCAATGTCAAAGCTTTTAATAAAACTTCATAATTAGTGTTTGTATAAATTCTTCATTTCCAATGCAAACTTTGATTAGCGATAACTTGAAATCCACTTGTGCTCCAAATTTCATTTTTCTTTTAAAATAAAGCTCATGGAATTCTTCAAAAATTATGTAATCATGTATTTGTCTTCAAAATCTCGCCTTAATGGTTTAAATCGCCATTTAAGTATAAGTGTTCATTTGCTGAATTTTGGACAGTCAGCGGTCGTGTGTACGTATGCTTATCCATATTAGATTAAACCTGTGGTTTGGTATATTTTATCTTGTCTCAAAAGTAAAAGCTTGATGATTCTTCCATTTTTTCACCACATATGCAGTAACCTTATTTGGGAGATAAATGAACATATATATATTTTTGTTTTTATTAAAAAAACAAATGGTTTCCCGTCTGTAATTTTTAGCCAATGTCAAAGCTTTTAATAAAACTTCATAATTAGTGTTTGTATGAATTCTTCATTTCCAATGCAAACTTTGATTAGCGATAACTTGAAATCCACTTGTGCTCCAAATTTCATTTTTCTTTTAAAATAAAGCTCATGGAATTCTTCAAAAATTATGTAATCATGTATTTGTCTTCAAAATCTCGCCTTAATGGTTTAAATCGCCATTTAAGTATAAGTGTTCATTTGCTGAATTTTGGACAGTCAGCGGTCGTGTGTACGTATGCTTATCCATATTAGATTAAACCTGTGGTTTGGTATATTTTATCTTGTCTCAAAAGTAAAAGCTTGATGATTCTTCCATTTTTTCACCACATATGCAGTAACCTTATTTGGGAGATAAATGAACATATATATATTTTTGTTTTTATTAAAAAAACAAATGGTTTCCCGTCTGTAATTTTTAGCCAATGTCAAAGCTTTTAATAAAACTTCATAATTAGTGTTTGTATGAATTCTTCATTTCCAATGCAAACTTTGATTAGCGATAACTTGAAATCCACTTGTGCTCCAAATTTCATTTTTCTTTTAAAATAAAGCTCATGGATTTCTTCAAAAATTATGTAATCATGTATTTATCTTCAAAATCTCGCCTTAATGGCTTAAATCGCCATTTAAGTCTAAGTGTTCATTTGGTGAAAGAGTTTGGGTTATTTCTTCAATTACTTGTTGCGTTATATTCTCTCTTTCATGATCTCAGGTTAAATCTTCGGTCGAAAAATGGAAAAGTAAATTCATATGAATATATAACTATTTTCCTTGAGATATCCTTCTCAGTAGCAAACAAATGGTTTCCCGTCTTATATTCTAGCCAATGTCAAAGCTTTTAATAAAACTTCATAATTAGTGTTTGTATAAATTCTTCATTTCCAATGCAAACTTTGATTAGCGATAACTTGAAATCCACTTGTGCTCCAAATTTCATTTTTCTTTTAAAATAAAGCTCATGGAATTCTTCAAAAATTATGTAATCATGTATTTGTCTTCAAAATCTCGCCTTAATGGTTTAAATCGCCATTTAAGTATAAGTGTTCATTTGCTGAATTTTGGACAGTCAGCGGTCGTGTGTACGTATGCTTATCCATATTAGATTAAACCTGTGGTTTGGTATATTTTATCTTGTCTCAAAAGTAAAAGCTTGATGATTCTTCCATTTTTTCACCACATATGCAGTAACCTTATTTGGGAGATAAATGAACATATATATATTTTTGTTTTTATTAAAAAAACAAATGGTTTCCCGTCTGTAATTTTTAGCCAATGTCAAAGCTTTTAATAAAACTTCATAATTAGTGTTTGTATGAATTCTTCATTTCCAATGCAAACTTTGATTAGCGATAACTTGAAATCCACTTGTGCTCCAAATTTCATTTTTCTTTTAAAATAAAGCTCATGGATTTCTTCAAAAATTATGTAATCATGTATTTATCTTCAAAATCTCGCCTTAATGGCTTAAATCGCCATTTAAGTCTAAGTGTTCATTTGGTGAAAGAGTTTGGGTTATTTCTTCAATTACTTGTTGCGTTATATTCTCTCTTTCATGATCTCAGGTTAAATCTTCGGTCGAAAAATGGAAAAGTAAATTCATATGAATATATAACTATTTTCCTTGAGATATCCTTCTCAGTAGCAAACAAATGGTTTCCCGTCTTATATTCTAGCCAATGTCAAAGCTTTTAATAAAACTTCATAATTAGTGTTTGTATAAATTCTTCATTTCCAATGCAAACTTTGATTAGCGATAACTTGAAATCCACTTGTGCTCCAAATTTCATTTTTCTTTTAAAATAAAGCTCATGGAATTCTTCAAAAATTATGTAATCATGTATTTGTCTTCAAAATCTCGCCTTAATGGTTTAAATCGCCATTTAAGTATAAGTGTTCATTTGCTGAATTTTGGACAGTCAGCGGTCGTGTGTACGTATGCTTATCCATATTAGATTAAACCTGTGGTTTGGTATATTTTATCTTGTCTCAAAAGTAAAAGCTTGATGATTCTTCCATTTTTTCACCACATATGCAGTAACCTTATTTGGGAGATAAATGAACATATATATATTTTTGTTTTTATTAAAAAAACAAATGGTTTCCCGTCTGTAATTTTTAGCCAATGTCAAAGCTTTTAATAAAACTTCATAATTAGTGTTTGTATGAATTCTTCATTTCCAATGCAAACTTTGATTAGCGATAACTTGAAATCCACTTGTGCTCCAAATTTCATTTTTCTTTTAAAATAAAGCTCATGGATTTCTTCAAAAATTATGTAATCATGTATTTATCTTCAAAATCTCGCCTTAATGGCTTAAATCGCCATTTAAGTCTAAGTGTTCATTTGGTGAAAGAGTTTGGGTTATTTCTTCAATTACTTGTTGCGTTATATTCTCTCTTTCATGATCTCAGGTTAAATCTTCGGTCGAAAAATGGAAAAGTAAATTCATATGAATATATAACTATTTTCCTTGAGATATCCTTCTCAGTAGCAAACAAATGGTTTCCCGTCTTATATTCTAGCCAATGTCAAAGCTTTTAATAAAACTTCATAATTAGTGTTTGTATAAATTCTTCATTTCCAATGCAAACTTTGATTAGCGATAACTTGAAATCCACTTGTGCTCCAAATTTCATTTTTCTTTTAAAATAAAGCTCATGGAATTCTTCAAAAATTATGTAATCATGTATTTGTCTTCAAAATCTCGCCTTAATGGTTTAAATCGCCATTTAAGTATAAGTGTTCATTTGCTGAATTTTGGACAGTCAGCGGTCGTGTGTACGTATGCTTATCCATATTAGATTAAACCTGTGGTTTGGTATATTTTATCTTGTCTCAAAAGTAAAAGCTTGATGATTCTTCCATTTTTTCACCACATATGCAGTAACCTTATTTGGGAGATAAATGAACATATATATATTTTTGTTTTTATTAAAAAAACAAATGGTTTCCCGTCTGTAATTTTTAGCCAATGTCAAAGCTTTTAATAAAACTTCATAATTAGTGTTTGTATGAATTCTTCATTTCCAATGCAAACTTTGATTAGCGATAACTTGAAATCCACTTGTGCTCCAAATTTCATTTTTCTTTTAAAATAAAGCTCATGGATTTCTTCAAAAATTATGTAATCATGTATTTATCTTCAAAATCTCGCCTTAATGGCTTAAATCGCCATTTAAGTCTAAGTGTTCATTTGGTGAAAGAGTTTGGGTTATTTCTTCAATTACTTGTTGCGTTATATTCTCTCTTTCATGATCTCAGGTTAAATCTTCGGTCGAAAAATGGAAAAGTAAATTCATATGAATATATAACTATTTTCCTTGAGATATCCTTCTCAGTAGCAAACAAATGGTTTCCCGTCTTATATTCTAGCCAATGTCAAAGCTTTTAATAAAACTTCATAATTAGTGTTTGTATAAATTCTTCATTTCCAATGCAAACTTTGATTAGCGATAACTTGAAATCCACTTGTGCTCCAAATTTCATTTTTCTTTTAAAATAAAGCTCATGGAATTCTTCAAAAATTATGTAATCATGTATTTGTCTTCAAAATCTCGCCTTAATGGTTTAAATCGCCATTTAAGTATAAGTGTTCATTTGCTGAATTTTGGACAGTCAGCGGTCGTGTGTACGTATGCTTATCCATATTAGATTAAACCTGTGGTTTGGTATATTTTATCTTGTCTCAAAAGTAAAAGCTTGATGATTCTTCCATTTTTTCACCACATATGCAGTAACCTTATTTGGGAGATAAATGAACATATATATATTTTTGTTTTTATTAAAAAAACAAATGGTTTCCCGTCTGTAATTTTTAGCCAATGTCAAAGCTTTTAATAAAACTTCATAATTAGTGTTTGTATGAATTCTTCATTTCCAATGCAAACTTTGATTAGCGATAACTTGAAATCCACTTGTGCTCCAAATTTCATTTTTCTTTTAAAATAAAGCTCATGGATTTCTTCAAAAATTATGTAATCATGTATTTATCTTCAAAATCTCGCCTTAATGGCTTAAATCGCCATTTAAGTCTAAGTGTTCATTTGGTGAAAGAGTTTGGGTTATTTCTTCAATTACTTGTTGCGTTATATTCTCTCTTTCATGATCTCAGGTTAAATCTTCGGTCGAAAAATGGAAAAGTAAATTCATATGAATATATAACTATTTTCCTTGAGATATCCTTCTCAGTAGCAAACAAATGGTTTCCCGTCTTATATTCTAGCCAATGTCAAAGCTTTTAATAAAACTTCATAATTAGTGTTTGTATAAATTCTTCATTTCCAATGCAAACTTTGATTAGCGATAACTTGAAATCCACTTGTGCTCCAAATTTCATTTTTCTTTTAAAATAAAGCTCATGGAATTCTTCAAAAATTATGTAATCATGTATTTGTCTTCAAAATCTCGCCTTAATGGTTTAAATCGCCATTTAAGTATAAGTGTTCATTTGCTGAATTTTGGACAGTCAGCGGTCGTGTGTACGTATGCTTATCCATATTAGATTAAACCTGTGGTTTGGTATATTTTATCTTGTCTCAAAAGTAAAAGCTTGATGATTCTTCCATTTTTTCACCACATATGCAGTAACCTTATTTGGGAGATAAATGAACATATATATATTTTTGTTTTTATTAAAAAAACAAATGGTTTCCCGTCTGTAATTTTTAGCCAATGTCAAAGCTTTTAATAAAACTTCATAATTAGTGTTTGTATGAATTCTTCATTTCCAATGCAAACTTTGATTAGCGATAACTTGAAATCCACTTGTGCTCCAAATTTCATTTTTCTTTTAAAATAAAGCTCATGGAATTCTTCAAAAATTATGTAATCATGTATTTGTCTTCAAAATCTCGCCTTAATGGTTTAAATCGCCATTTAAGTATAAGTGTTCATTTGCTGAATTTTGGACAGTCAGCGGTCGTGTGTACGTATGCTTATCCATATTAGATTAAACCTGTGGTTTGGTATATTTTATCTTGTCTCAAAAGTAAAAGCTTGATGATTCTTCCATTTTTTCACCACATATGCAGTAACCTTATTTGGGAGATAAATGAACATATATATATTTTTGTTTTTATTAAAAAAACAAATGGTTTCCCGTCTGTAATTTTTAGCCAATGTCAAAGCTTTTAATAAAACTTCATAATTAGTGTTTGTATGAATTCTTCATTTCCAATGCAAACTTTGATTAGCGATAACTTGAAATCCACTTGTGCTCCAAATTTCATTTTTCTTTTAAAATAAAGCTCATGGATTTCTTCAAAAATTATGTAATCATGTATTTATCTTCAAAATCTCGCCTTAATGGCTTAAATCGCCATTTAAGTCTAAGTGTTCATTTGGTGAAAGAGTTTGGGTTATTTCTTCAATTACTTGTTGCGTTATATTCTCTCTTTCATGATCTCAGGTTAAATCTTCGGTCGAAAAATGGAAAAGTAAATTCATATGAATATATAACTATTTTCCTTGAGATATCCTTCTCAGTAGCAAACAAATGGTTTCCCGTCTTATATTCTAGCCAATGTCAAAGCTTTTAATAAAACTTCATAATTAGTGTTTGTATAAATTCTTCATTTCCAATGCAAACTTTGATTAGCGATAACTTGAAATCCACTTGTGCTCCAAATTTCATTTTTCTTTTAAAATAAAGCTCATGGAATTCTTCAAAAATTATGTAATCATGTATTTGTCTTCAAAATCTCGCCTTAATGGTTTAAATCGCCATTTAAGTATAAGTGTTCATTTGCTGAATTTTGGACAGTCAGCGGTCGTGTGTACGTATGCTTATCCATATTAGATTAAACCTGTGGTTTGGTATATTTTATCTTGTCTCAAAAGTAAAAGCTTGATGATTCTTCCATTTTTTCACCACATATGCAGTAACCTTATTTGGGAGATAAATGAACATATATATATTTTTGTTTTTATTAAAAAAACAAATGGTTTCCCGTCTGTAATTTTTAGCCAATGTCAAAGCTTTTAATAAAACTTCATAATTAGTGTTTGTATGAATTCTTCATTTCCAATGCAAACTTTGATTAGCGATAACTTGAAATCCACTTGTGCTCCAAATTTCATTTTTCTTTTAAAATAAAGCTCATGGATTTCTTCAAAAATTATGTAATCATGTATTTATCTTCAAAATCTCGCCTTAATGGCTTAAATCGCCATTTAAGTCTAAGTGTTCATTTGGTGAAAGAGTTTGGGTTATTTCTTCAATTACTTGTTGCGTTATATTCTCTCTTTCATGATCTCAGGTTAAATCTTCGGTCGAAAAATGGAAAAGTAAATTCATATGAATATATAACTATTTTCCTTGAGATATCCTTCTCAGTAGCAAACAAATGGTTTCCCGTCTTATATTCTAGCCAATGTCAAAGCTTTTAATAAAACTTCATAATTAGTGTTTGTATAAATTCTTCATTTCCAATGCAAACTTTGATTAGCGATAACTTGAAATCCACTTGTGCTCCAAATTTCATTTTTCTTTTAAAATAAAGCTCATGGAATTCTTCAAAAATTATGTAATCATGTATTTGTCTTCAAAATCTCGCCTTAATGGTTTAAATCGCCATTTAAGTATAAGTGTTCATTTGCTGAATTTTGGACAGTCAGCGGTCGTGTGTACGTATGCTTATCCATATTAGATTAAACCTGTGGTTTGGTATATTTTATCTTGTCTCAAAAGTAAAAGCTTGATGATTCTTCCATTTTTTCACCACATATGCAGTAACCTTATTTGGGAGATAAATGAACATATATATATTTTTGTTTTTATTAAAAAAACAAATGGTTTCCCGTCTGTAATTTTTAGCCAATGTCAAAGCTTTTAATAAAACTTCATAATTAGTGTTTGTATGAATTCTTCATTTCCAATGCAAACTTTGATTAGCGATAACTTGAAATCCACTTGTGCTCCAAATTTCATTTTTCTTTTAAAATAAAGCTCATGGAATTCTTCAAAAATTATGTAATCATGTATTTGTCTTCAAAATCTCGCCTTAATGGTTTAAATCGCCATTTAAGTATAAGTGTTCATTTGCTGAATTTTGGACAGTCAGCGGTCGTGTGTACGTATGCTTATCCATATTAGATTAAACCTGTGGTTTGGTATATTTTATCTTGTCTCAAAAGTAAAAGCTTGATGATTCTTCCATTTTTTCACCACATATGCAGTAACCTTATTTGGGAGATAAATGAACATATATATATTTTTGTTTTTATTAAAAAAACAAATGGTTTCCCGTCTGTAATTTTTAGCCAATGTCAAAGCTTTTAATAAAACTTCATAATTAGTGTTTGTATGAATTCTTCATTTCCAATGCAAACTTTGATTAGCGATAACTTGAAATCCACTTGTGCTCCAAATTTCATTTTTCTTTTAAAATAAAGCTCATGGATTTCTTCAAAAATTATGTAATCATGTATTTATCTTCAAAATCTCGCCTTAATGGCTTAAATCGCCATTTAAGTCTAAGTGTTCATTTGGTGAAAGAGTTTGGGTTATTTCTTCAATTACTTGTTGCGTTATATTCTCTCTTTCATGATCTCAGGTTAAATCTTCGGTCGAAAAATGGAAAAGTAAATTCATATGAATATATAACTATTTTCCTTGAGATATCCTTCTCAGTAGCAAACAAATGGTTTCCCGTCTTATATTCTAGCCAATGTCAAAGCTTTTAATAAAACTTCATAATTAGTGTTTGTATAAATTCTTCATTTCCAATGCAAACTTTGATTAGCGATAACTTGAAATCCACTTGTGCTCCAAATTTCATTTTTCTTTTAAAATAAAGCTCATGGAATTCTTCAAAAATTATGTAATCATGTATTTGTCTTCAAAATCTCGCCTTAATGGTTTAAATCGCCATTTAAGTATAAGTGTTCATTTGCTGAATTTTGGACAGTCAGCGGTCGTGTGTACGTATGCTTATCCATATTAGATTAAACCTGTGGTTTGGTATATTTTATCTTGTCTCAAAAGTAAAAGCTTGATGATTCTTCCATTTTTTCACCACATATGCAGTAACCTTATTTGGGAGATAAATGAACATATATATATTTTTGTTTTTATTAAAAAAACAAATGGTTTCCCGTCTGTAATTTTTAGCCAATGTCAAAGCTTTTAATAAAACTTCATAATTAGTGTTTGTATGAATTCTTCATTTCCAATGCAAACTTTGATTAGCGATAACTTGAAATCCACTTGTGCTCCAAATTTCATTTTTCTTTTAAAATAAAGCTCATGGATTTCTTCAAAAATTATGTAATCATGTATTTATCTTCAAAATCTCGCCTTAATGGCTTAAATCGCCATTTAAGTCTAAGTGTTCATTTGGTGAAAGAGTTTGGGTTATTTCTTCAATTACTTGTTGCGTTATATTCTCTCTTTCATGATCTCAGGTTAAATCTTCGGTCGAAAAATGGAAAAGTAAATTCATATGAATATATAACTATTTTCCTTGAGATATCCTTCTCAGTAGCAAACAAATGGTTTCCCGTCTTATATTCTAGCCAATGTCAAAGCTTTTAATAAAACTTCATAATTAGTGTTTGTATAAATTCTTCATTTCCAATGCAAACTTTGATTAGCGATAACTTGAAATCCACTTGTGCTCCAAATTTCATTTTTCTTTTAAAATAAAGCTCATGGAATTCTTCAAAAATTATGTAATCATGTATTTGTCTTCAAAATCTCGCCTTAATGGTTTAAATCGCCATTTAAGTATAAGTGTTCATTTGCTGAATTTTGGACAGTCAGCGGTCGTGTGTACGTATGCTTATCCATATTAGATTAAACCTGTGGTTTGGTATATTTTATCTTGTCTCAAAAGTAAAAGCTTGATGATTCTTCCATTTTTTCACCACATATGCAGTAACCTTATTTGGGAGATAAATGAACATATATATATTTTTGTTTTTATTAAAAAAACAAATGGTTTCCCGTCTGTAATTTTTAGCCAATGTCAAAGCTTTTAATAAAACTTCATAATTAGTGTTTGTATGAATTCTTCATTTCCAATGCAAACTTTGATTAGCGATAACTTGAAATCCACTTGTGCTCCAAATTTCATTTTTCTTTTAAAATAAAGCTCATGGATTTCTTCAAAAATTATGTAATCATGTATTTATCTTCAAAATCTCGCCTTAATGGCTTAAATCGCCATTTAAGTCTAAGTGTTCATTTGGTGAAAGAGTTTGGGTTATTTCTTCAATTACTTGTTGCGTTATATTCTCTCTTTCATGATCTCAGGTTAAATCTTCGGTCGAAAAATGGAAAAGTAAATTCATATGAATATATAACTATTTTCCTTGAGATATCCTTCTCAGTAGCAAACAAATGGTTTCCCGTCTTATATTCTAGCCAATGTCAAAGCTTTTAATAAAACTTCATAATTAGTGTTTGTATAAATTCTTCATTTCCAATGCAAACTTTGATTAGCGATAACTTGAAATCCACTTGTGCTCCAAATTTCATTTTTCTTTTAAAATAAAGCTCATGGAATTCTTCAAAAATTATGTAATCATGTATTTGTCTTCAAAATCTCGCCTTAATGGTTTAAATCGCCATTTAAGTATAAGTGTTCATTTGCTGAATTTTGGACAGTCAGCGGTCGTGTGTACGTATGCTTATCCATATTAGATTAAACCTGTGGTTTGGTATATTTTATCTTGTCTCAAAAGTAAAAGCTTGATGATTCTTCCATTTTTTCACCACATATGCAGTAACCTTATTTGGGAGATAAATGAACATATATATATTTTTGTTTTTATTAAAAAAACAAATGGTTTCCCGTCTGTAATTTTTAGCCAATGTCAAAGCTTTTAATAAAACTTCATAATTAGTGTTTGTATGAATTCTTCATTTCCAATGCAAACTTTGATTAGCGATAACTTGAAATCCACTTGTGCTCCAAATTTCATTTTTCTTTTAAAATAAAGCTCATGGATTTCTTCAAAAATTATGTAATCATGTATTTATCTTCAAAATCTCGCCTTAATGGCTTAAATCGCCATTTAAGTCTAAGTGTTCATTTGGTGAAAGAGTTTGGGTTATTTCTTCAATTACTTGTTGCGTTATATTCTCTCTTTCATGATCTCAGGTTAAATCTTCGGTCGAAAAATGGAAAAGTAAATTCATATGAATATATAACTATTTTCCTTGAGATATCCTTCTCAGTAGCAAACAAATGGTTTCCCGTCTTATATTCTAGCCAATGTCAAAGCTTTTAATAAAACTTCATAATTAGTGTTTGTATAAATTCTTCATTTCCAATGCAAACTTTGATTAGCGATAACTTGAAATCCACTTGTGCTCCAAATTTCATTTTTCTTTTAAAATAAAGCTCATGGAATTCTTCAAAAATTATGTAATCATGTATTTGTCTTCAAAATCTCGCCTTAATGGTTTAAATCGCCATTTAAGTATAAGTGTTCATTTGCTGAATTTTGGACAGTCAGCGGTCGTGTGTACGTATGCTTATCCATATTAGATTAAACCTGTGGTTTGGTATATTTTATCTTGTCTCAAAAGTAAAAGCTTGATGATTCTTCCATTTTTTCACCACATATGCAGTAACCTTATTTGGGAGATAAATGAACATATATATATTTTTGTTTTTATTAAAAAAACAAATGGTTTCCCGTCTGTAATTTTTAGCCAATGTCAAAGCTTTTAATAAAACTTCATAATTAGTGTTTGTATGAATTCTTCATTTCCAATGCAAACTTTGATTAGCGATAACTTGAAATCCACTTGTGCTCCAAATTTCATTTTTCTTTTAAAATAAAGCTCATGGATTTCTTCAAAAATTATGTAATCATGTATTTATCTTCAAAATCTCGCCTTAATGGCTTAAATCGCCATTTAAGTCTAAGTGTTCATTTGGTGAAAGAGTTTGGGTTATTTCTTCAATTACTTGTTGCGTTATATTCTCTCTTTCATGATCTCAGGTTAAATCTTCGGTCGAAAAATGGAAAAGTAAATTCATATGAATATATAACTATTTTCCTTGAGATATCCTTCTCAGTAGCAAACAAATGGTTTCCCGTCTTATATTCTAGCCAATGTCAAAGCTTTTAATAAAACTTCATAATTAGTGTTTGTATAAATTCTTCATTTCCAATGCAAACTTTGATTAGCGATAACTTGAAATCCACTTGTGCTCCAAATTTCATTTTTCTTTTAAAATAAAGCTCATGGAATTCTTCAAAAATTATGTAATCATGTATTTGTCTTCAAAATCTCGCCTTAATGGTTTAAATCGCCATTTAAGTATAAGTGTTCATTTGCTGAATTTTGGACAGTCAGCGGTCGTGTGTACGTATGCTTATCCATATTAGATTAAACCTGTGGTTTGGTATATTTTATCTTGTCTCAAAAGTAAAAGCTTGATGATTCTTCCATTTTTTCACCACATATGCAGTAACCTTATTTGGGAGATAAATGAACATATATATATTTTTGTTTTTATTAAAAAAACAAATGGTTTCCCGTCTGTAATTTTTAGCCAATGTCAAAGCTTTTAATAAAACTTCATAATTAGTGTTTGTATGAATTCTTCATTTCCAATGCAAACTTTGATTAGCGATAACTTGAAATCCACTTGTGCTCCAAATTTCATTTTTCTTTTAAAATAAAGCTCATGGATTTCTTCAAAAATTATGTAATCATGTATTTATCTTCAAAATCTCGCCTTAATGGCTTAAATCGCCATTTAAGTCTAAGTGTTCATTTGGTGAAAGAGTTTGGGTTATTTCTTCAATTACTTGTTGCGTTATATTCTCTCTTTCATGATCTCAGGTTAAATCTTCGGTCGAAAAATGGAAAAGTAAATTCATATGAATATATAACTATTTTCCTTGAGATATCCTTCTCAGTAGCAAACAAATGGTTTCCCGTCTTATATTCTAGCCAATGTCAAAGCTTTTAATAAAACTTCATAATTAGTGTTTGTATAAATTCTTCATTTCCAATGCAAACTTTGATTAGCGATAACTTGAAATCCACTTGTGCTCCAAATTTCATTTTTCTTTTAAAATAAAGCTCATGGAATTCTTCAAAAATTATGTAATCATGTATTTGTCTTCAAAATCTCGCCTTAATGGTTTAAATCGCCATTTAAGTATAAGTGTTCATTTGCTGAATTTTGGACAGTCAGCGGTCGTGTGTACGTATGCTTATCCATATTAGATTAAACCTGTGGTTTGGTATATTTTATCTTGTCTCAAAAGTAAAAGCTTGATGATTCTTCCATTTTTTCACCACATATGCAGTAACCTTATTTGGGAGATAAATGAACATATATATATTTTTGTTTTTATTAAAAAAACAAATGGTTTCCCGTCTGTAATTTTTAGCCAATGTCAAAGCTTTTAATAAAACTTCATAATTAGTGTTTGTATGAATTCTTCATTTCCAATGCAAACTTTGATTAGCGATAACTTGAAATCCACTTGTGCTCCAAATTTCATTTTTCTTTTAAAATAAAGCTCATGGATTTCTTCAAAAATTATGTAATCATGTATTTATCTTCAAAATCTCGCCTTAATGGCTTAAATCGCCATTTAAGTCTAAGTGTTCATTTGGTGAAAGAGTTTGGGTTATTTCTTCAATTACTTGTTGCGTTATATTCTCTCTTTCATGATCTCAGGTTAAATCTTCGGTCGAAAAATGGAAAAGTAAATTCATATGAATATATAACTATTTTCCTTGAGATATCCTTCTCAGTAGCAAACAAATGGTTTCCCGTCTTATATTCTAGCCAATGTCAAAGCTTTTAATAAAACTTCATAATTAGTGTTTGTATAAATTCTTCATTTCCAATGCAAACTTTGATTAGCGATAACTTGAAATCCACTTGTGCTCCAAATTTCATTTTTCTTTTAAAATAAAGCTCATGGAATTCTTCAAAAATTATGTAATCATGTATTTGTCTTCAAAATCTCGCCTTAATGGTTTAAATCGCCATTTAAGTATAAGTGTTCATTTGCTGAATTTTGGACAGTCAGCGGTCGTGTGTACGTATGCTTATCCATATTAGATTAAACCTGTGGTTTGGTATATTTTATCTTGTCTCAAAAGTAAAAGCTTGATGATTCTTCCATTTTTTCACCACATATGCAGTAACCTTATTTGGGAGATAAATGAACATATATATATTTTTGTTTTTATTAAAAAAACAAATGGTTTCCCGTCTGTAATTTTTAGCCAATGTCAAAGCTTTTAATAAAACTTCATAATTAGTGTTTGTATGAATTCTTCATTTCCAATGCAAACTTTGATTAGCGATAACTTGAAATCCACTTGTGCTCCAAATTTCATTTTTCTTTTAAAATAAAGCTCATGGATTTCTTCAAAAATTATGTAATCATGTATTTATCTTCAAAATCTCGCCTTAATGGCTTAAATCGCCATTTAAGTCTAAGTGTTCATTTGGTGAAAGAGTTTGGGTTATTTCTTCAATTACTTGTTGCGTTATATTCTCTCTTTCATGATCTCAGGTTAAATCTTCGGTCGAAAAATGGAAAAGTAAATTCATATGAATATATAACTATTTTCCTTGAGATATCCTTCTCAGTAGCAAACAAATGGTTTCCCGTCTTATATTCTAGCCAATGTCAAAGCTTTTAATAAAACTTCATAATTAGTGTTTGTATAAATTCTTCATTTCCAATGCAAACTTTGATTAGCGATAACTTGAAATCCACTTGTGCTCCAAATTTCATTTTTCTTTTAAAATAAAGCTCATGGAATTCTTCAAAAATTATGTAATCATGTATTTGTCTTCAAAATCTCGCCTTAATGGTTTAAATCGCCATTTAAGTATAAGTGTTCATTTGCTGAATTTTGGACAGTCAGCGGTCGTGTGTACGTATGCTTATCCATATTAGATTAAACCTGTGGTTTGGTATATTTTATCTTGTCTCAAAAGTAAAAGCTTGATGATTCTTCCATTTTTTCACCACATATGCAGTAACCTTATTTGGGAGATAAATGAACATATATATATTTTTGTTTTTATTAAAAAAACAAATGGTTTCCCGTCTGTAATTTTTAGCCAATGTCAAAGCTTTTAATAAAACTTCATAATTAGTGTTTGTATGAATTCTTCATTTCCAATGCAAACTTTTATTAGCGATAACTTGAAATCCACTTGTGCTCCAAATTTCATTTTTCTTTTAAAATAAAGCTCATGGATTTCTTCAAAAATTATGTAATCATGTATTTATCTTCAAAATCTCGCCTTAATGGCTTAAATCGCCATTTAAGTCTAAGTGTTCATTTGGTGAAAGAGTTTGGGTTATTTCTTCAATTACTTGTTGCGTTATATTCTCTCTTTCATGATCTCAGGTTAAATCTTCGGTCGAAAAATGGAAAAGTAAATTCATATGAATATATAACTATTTTCCTTGAGATATCCTTCTCAGTAGCAAACAAATGGTTTCCCGTCTTATATTCTAGCCAATGTCAAAGCTTTTAATAAAACTTCATAATTAGTGTTTGTATAAATTCTTCATTTCCAATGCAAACTTTGATTAGCGATAACTTGAAATCCACTTGTGCTCCAAATTTCATTTTTCTTTTAAAATAAAGCTCATGGAATTCTTCAAAAATTATGTAATCATGTATTTGTCTTCAAAATCTCGCCTTAATGGTTTAAATCGCCATTTAAGTATAAGTGTTCATTTGCTGAATTTTGGACAGTCAGCGGTCGTGTGTACGTATGCTTATCCATATTAGATTAAACCTGTGGTTTGGTATATTTTATCTTGTCTCAAAAGTAAAAGCTTGATGATTCTTCCATTTTTTCACCACATATGCAGTAACCTTATTTGGGAGATAAATGAACATATATATATTTTTGTTTTTATTAAAAAAACAAATGGTTTCCCGTCTGTAATTTTTAGCCAATGTCAAAGCTTTTAATAAAACTTCATAATTAGTGTTTGTATGAATTCTTCATTTCCAATGCAAACTTTGATTAGCGATAACTTGAAATCCACTTGTGCTCCAAATTTCATTTTTCTTTTAAAATAAAGCTCATGGATTTCTTCAAAAATTATGTAATCATGTATTTATCTTCAAAATCTCGCCTTAATGGCTTAAATCGCCATTTAAGTCTAAGTGTTCATTTGGTGAAAGAGTTTGGGTTATTTCTTCAATTACTTGTTGCCTCATATTCTCTCTTTCATGATCTCAGGTTAAATCTTCGGTCGAAAAATGGAAAAGTAAATTCATATGAATATATAACTATTTTCCTTGAGATATCCTTCTCAGTAGCAAACAAATGGTTTCCCGTCTTATATTCTAGCCAATGTCAAAGCTTTTAATAAAACTTCATAATTAGTGTTTGTATGAATTCTTCATTTCCAATGCAAACTTTGATTAGCGATAACTTGAAATCCACTTGTGCTCCAAATTTCATTTTTCTTTTAAAATAAAGCTCATGGATTTCTTCAAAAATTATGTAATCATGTATTTATCTTCAAAATCTCGCCTTAATGGCTTAAATCGCCATTTAAGTCTAAGTGTTCATTTGGTGAAAGAGTTTGGGTTATTTCTTCAATTACTTGTTGCGTTATATTCTCTCTTTCATGATCTCAGGTTAAATCTTCGGTCGAAAAATGGAAAAGTAAATTCATATGAATATATAACTATTTTCCTTGAGATATCCTTCTCAGTAGCAAACAAATGGTTTCCCGTCTTATATTCTAGCCAATGTCAAAGCTTTTAATAAAACTTCATAATTAGTGTTTGTATAAATTCTTCATTTCCAATGCAAACTTTGATTAGCGATAACTTGAAATCCACTTGTGCTCCAAATTTCATTTTTCTTTTAAAATAAAGCTCATGGAATTCTTCAAAAATTATGTAATCATGTATTTGTCTTCAAAATCTCGCCTTAATGGTTTAAATCGCCATTTAAGTATAAGTGTTCATTTGCTGAATTTTGGACAGTCAGCGGTCGTGTGTACGTATGCTTATCCATATTAGATTAAACCTGTGGTTTGGTATATTTTATCTTGTCTCAAAAGTAAAAGCTTGATGATTCTTCCATTTTTTCACCACATATGCAGTAACCTTATTTGGGAGATAAATGAACATATATATATTTTTGTTTTTATTAAAAAAACAAATGGTTTCCCGTCTGTAATTTTTAGCCAATGTCAAAGCTTTTAATAAAACTTCATAATTAGTGTTTGTATGAATTCTTCATTTCCAATGCAAACTTTGATTAGCGATAACTTGAAATCCACTTGTGCTCCAAATTTCATTTTTCTTTTAAAATAAAGCTCATGGATTTCTTCAAAAATTATGTAATCATGTATTTATCTTCAAAATCTCGCCTTAATGGCTTAAATCGCCATTTAAGTCTAAGTGTTCATTTGGTGAAAGAGTTTGGGTTATTTCTTCAATTACTTGTTGCGTTATATTCTCTCTTTCATGATCTCAGGTTAAATCTTCGGTCGAAAAATGGAAAAGTAAATTCATATGAATATATAACTATTTTCCTTGAGATATCCTTCTCAGTAGCAAACAAATGGTTTCCCGTCTTATATTCTAGCCAATGTCAAAGCTTTTAATAAAACTTCATAATTAGTGTTTGTATAAATTCTTCATTTCCAATGCAAACTTTGATTAGCGATAACTTGAAATCCACTTGTGCTCCAAATTTCATTTTTCTTTTAAAATAAAGCTCATGGAATTCTTCAAAAATTATGTAATCATGTATTTGTCTTCAAAATCTCGCCTTAATGGTTTAAATCGCCATTTAAGTATAAGTGTTCATTTGCTGAATTTTGGACAGTCAGCGGTCGTGTGTACGTATGCTTATCCATATTAGATTAAACCTGTGGTTTGGTATATTTTATCTTGTCTCAAAAGTAAAAGCTTGATGATTCTTCCATTTTTTCACCACATATGCAGTAACCTTATTTGGGAGATAAATGAACATATATATATTTTTGTTTTTATTAAAAAAACAAATGGTTTCCCGTCTGTAATTTTTAGCCAATGTCAAAGCTTTTAATAAAACTTCATAATTAGTGTTTGTATGAATTCTTCATTTCCAATGCAAACTTTGATTAGCGATAACTTGAAATCCACTTGTGCTCCAAATTTCATTTTTCTTTTAAAATAAAGCTCATGGATTTCTTCAAAAATTATGTAATCATGTATTTATCTTCAAAATCTCGCCTTAATGGCTTAAATCGCCATTTAAGTCTAAGTGTTCATTTGGTGAAAGAGTTTGGGTTATTTCTTCAATTACTTGTTGCGTTATATTCTCTCTTTCATGATCTCAGGTTAAATCTTCGGTCGAAAAATGGAAAAGTAAATTCATATGAATATATAACTATTTTCCTTGAGATATCCTTCTCAGTAGCAAACAAATGGTTTCCCGTCTTATATTCTAGCCAATGTCAAAGCTTTTAATAAAACTTCATAATTAGTGTTTGTATAAATTCTTCATTTCCAATGCAAACTTTGATTAGCGATAACTTGAAATCCACTTGTGCTCCAAATTTCATTTTTCTTTTAAAATAAAGCTCATGGAATTCTTCAAAAATTATGTAATCATGTATTTGTCTTCAAAATCTCGCCTTAATGGTTTAAATCGCCATTTAAGTATAAGTGTTCATTTGCTGAATTTTGGACAGTCAGCGGTCGTGTGTACGTATGCTTATCCATATTAGATTAAACCTGTGGTTTGGTATATTTTATCTTGTCTCAAAAGTAAAAGCTTGATGATTCTTCCATTTTTTCACCACATATGCAGTAACCTTATTTGGGAGATAAATGAACATATATATATTTTTGTTTTTATTAAAAAAACAAATGGTTTCCCGTCTGTAATTTTTAGCCAATGTCAAAGCTTTTAATAAAACTTCATAATTAGTGTTTGTATGAATTCTTCATTTCCAATGCAAACTTTGATTAGCGATAACTTGAAATCCACTTGTGCTCCAAATTTCATTTTTCTTTTAAAATAAAGCTCATGGATTTCTTCAAAAATTATGTAATCATGTATTTATCTTCAAAATCTCGCCTTAATGGCTTAAATCGCCATTTAAGTCTAAGTGTTCATTTGGTGAAAGAGTTTGGGTTATTTCTTCAATTACTTGTTGCGTTATATTCTCTCTTTCATGATCTCAGGTTAAATCTTCGGTCGAAAAATGGAAAAGTAAATTCATATGAATATATAACTATTTTCCTTGAGATATCCTTCTCAGTAGCAAACAAATGGTTTCCCGTCTTATATTCTAGCCAATGTCAAAGCTTTTAATAAAACTTCATAATTAGTGTTTGTATAAATTCTTCATTTCCAATGCAAACTTTGATTAGCGATAACTTGAAATCCACTTGTGCTCCAAATTTCATTTTTCTTTTAAAATAAAGCTCATGGAATTCTTCAAAAATTATGTAATCATGTATTTGTCTTCAAAATCTCGCCTTAATGGTTTAAATCGCCATTTAAGTATAAGTGTTCATTTGCTGAATTTTGGACAGTCAGCGGTCGTGTGTACGTATGCTTATCCATATTAGATTAAACCTGTGGTTTGGTATATTTTATCTTGTCTCAAAAGTAAAAGCTTGATGATTCTTCCATTTTTTCACCACATATGCAGTAACCTTATTTGGGAGATAAATGAACATATATATATTTTTGTTTTTATTAAAAAAACAAATGGTTTCCCGTCTGTAATTTTTAGCCAATGTCAAAGCTTTTAATAAAACTTCATAATTAGTGTTTGTATGAATTCTTCATTTCCAATGCAAACTTTGATTAGCGATAACTTGAAATCCACTTGTGCTCCAAATTTCATTTTTCTTTTAAAATAAAGCTCATGGATTTCTTCAAAAATTATGTAATCATGTATTTATCTTCAAAATCTCGCCTTAATGGCTTAAATCGCCATTTAAGTCTAAGTGTTCATTTGGTGAAAGAGTTTGGGTTATTTCTTCAATTACTTGTTGCGTTATATTCTCTCTTTCATGATCTCAGGTTAAATCTTCGGTCGAAAAATGGAAAAGTAAATTCATATGAATATATAACTATTTTCCTTGAGATATCCTTCTCAGTAGCAAACAAATGGTTTCCCGTCTTATATTCTAGCCAATGTCAAAGCTTTTAATAAAACTTCATAATTAGTGTTTGTATAAATTCTTCTTTTCCAATGCAAACTTTGATTAGCGATAACTTGAAATCCACTTGTGCTCCAAATTTCATTTTTCTTTTAAAATAAAGCTCATGGAATTCTTCAAAAATTATGTAATCATGTATTTGTCTTCAAAATCTCGCCTTAATGGTTTAAATCGCCATTTAAGTATAAGTGTTCATTTGCTGAATTTTGGACAGTCAGCGGTCGTGTGTACGTATGCTTATCCATATTAGATTAAACCTGTGGTTTGGTATATTTTATCTTGTCTCAAAAGTAAAAGCTTGATGATTCTTCCATTTTTTCACCACATATGCAGTAACCTTATTTGGGAGATAAATGAACATATATATATTTTTGTTTTTATTAAAAAAACAAATGGTTTCCCGTCTGTAATTTTTAGCCAATGTCAAAGCTTTTAATAAAACTTCATAATTAGTGTTTGTATGAATTCTTCATTTCCAATGCAAACTTTGATTAGCGATAACTTGAAATCCACTTGTGCTCCAAATTTCATTTTTCTTTTAAAATAAAGCTCATGGAATTCTTCAAAAATTATGTAATCATGTATTTGTCTTCAAAATCTCGCCTTAATGGTTTAAATCGCCATTTAAGTATAAGTGTTCATTTGCTGAATTTTGGACAGTCAGCGGTCGTGTGTACGTATGCTTATCCATATTAGATTAAACCTGTGGTTTGGTATATTTTATCTTGTCTCAAAAGTAAAAGCTTGATGATTCTTCCATTTTTTCACCACATATGCAGTAACCTTATTTGGGAGATAAATGAACATATATATATTTTTGTTTTTATTAAAAAAACAAATGGTTTCCCGTCTGTAATTTTTAGCCAATGTCAAAGCTTTTAATAAAACTTCATAATTAGTGTTTGTATGAATTCTTCATTTCCAATGCAAACTTTGATTAGCGATAACTTGAAATCCACTTGTGCTCCAAATTTCATTTTTCTTTTAAAATAAAGCTCATGGATTTCTTCAAAAATTATGTAATCATGTATTTATCTTCAAAATCTCGCCTTAATGGCTTAAATCGCCATTTAAGTCTAAGTGTTCATTTGGTGAAAGAGTTTGGGTTATTTCTTCAATTACTTGTTGCCTCATATTCTCTCTTTCATGATCTCAGGTTAAATCTTCGGTCGAAAAATGGAAAAGTAAATTCATATGAATATATAACTATTTTCCTTGAGATATCCTTCTCAGTAGCAAACAAATGGTTTCCCGTCTTATATTCTAGCCAATGTCAAAGCTTTTAATAAAACTTCATAATTAGTGTTTGTATGAATTCTTCATTTCCAATGCAAACTTTGATTAGCGATAACTTGAAATCCACTTGTGCTCCAAATTTCATTTTTCTTTTAAAATAAAGCTCATGGATTTCTTCAAAAATTATGTAATCATGTATTTATCTTCAAAATCTCGCCTTAATGGCTTAAATCGCCATTTAAGTCTAAGTGTTCATTTGGTGAAAGAGTTTGGGTTATTTCTTCAATTACTTGTTGCGTTATATTCTCTCTTTCATGATCTCAGGTTAAATCTTCGGTCGAAAAATGGAAAAGTAAATTCATATGAATATATAACTATTTTCCTTGAGATATCCTTCTCAGTAGCAAACAAATGGTTTCCCGTCTTATATTCTAGCCAATGTCAAAGCTTTTAATAAAACTTCATAATTAGTGTTTGTATAAATTCTTCATTTCCAATGCAAACTTTGATTAGCGATAACTTGAAATCCACTTGTGCTCCAAATTTCATTTTTCTTTTAAAATAAAGCTCATGGAATTCTTCAAAAATTATGTAATCATGTATTTGTCTTCAAAATCTCGCCTTAATGGTTTAAATCGCCATTTAAGTATAAGTGTTCATTTGCTGAATTTTGGACAGTCAGCGGTCGTGTGTACGTATGCTTATCCATATTAGATTAAACCTGTGGTTTGGTATATTTTATCTTGTCTCAAAAGTAAAAGCTTGATGATTCTTCCATTTTTTCACCACATATGCAGTAACCTTATTTGGGAGATAAATGAACATATATATATTTTTGTTTTTATTAAAAAAACAAATGGTTTCCCGTCTGTAATTTTTAGCCAATGTCAAAGCTTTTAATAAAACTTCATAATTAGTGTTTGTATGAATTCTTCATTTCCAATGCAAACTTTGATTAGCGATAACTTGAAATCCACTTGTGCTCCAAATTTCATTTTTCTTTTAAAATAAAGCTCATGGATTTCTTCAAAAATTATGTAATCATGTATTTATCTTCAAAATCTCGCCTTAATGGCTTAAATCGCCATTTAAGTCTAAGTGTTCATTTGGTGAAAGAGTTTGGGTTATTTCTTCAATTACTTGTTGCGTTATATTCTCTCTTTCATGATCTCAGGTTAAATCTTCGGTCGAAAAATGGAAAAGTAAATTCATATGAATATATAACTATTTTCCTTGAGATATCCTTCTCAGTAGCAAACAAATGGTTTCCCGTCTTATATTCTAGCCAATGTCAAAGCTTTTAATAAAACTTCATAATTAGTGTTTGTATAAATTCTTCATTTCCAATGCAAACTTTGATTAGCGATAACTTGAAATCCACTTGTGCTCCAAATTTCATTTTTCTTTTAAAATAAAGCTCATGGAATTCTTCAAAAATTATGTAATCATGTATTTGTCTTCAAAATCTCGCCTTAATGGTTTAAATCGCCATTTAAGTATAAGTGTTCATTTGCTGAATTTTGGACAGTCAGCGGTCGTGTGTACGTATGCTTATCCATATTAGATTAAACCTGTGGTTTGGTATATTTTATCTTGTCTCAAAAGTAAAAGCTTGATGATTCTTCCATTTTTTCACCACATATGCAGTAACCTTATTTGGGAGATAAATGAACATATATATATTTTTGTTTTTATTAAAAAAACAAATGGTTTCCCGTCTGTAATTTTTAGCCAATGTCAAAGCTTTTAATAAAACTTCATAATTAGTGTTTGTATGAATTCTTCATTTCCAATGCAAACTTTGATTAGCGATAACTTGAAATCCACTTGTGCTCCAAATTTCATTTTTCTTTTAAAATAAAGCTCATGGATTTCTTCAAAAATTATGTAATCATGTATTTATCTTCAAAATCTCGCCTTAATGGCTTAAATCGCCATTTAAGTCTAAGTGTTCATTTGGTGAAAGAGTTTGGGTTATTTCTTCAATTACTTGTTGCGTTATATTCTCTCTTTCATGATCTCAGGTTAAATCTTCGGTCGAAAAATGGAAAAGTAAATTCATATGAATATATAACTATTTTCCTTGAGATATCCTTCTCAGTAGCAAACAAATGGTTTCCCGTCTTATATTCTAGCCAATGTCAAAGCTTTTAATAAAACTTCATAATTAGTGTTTGTATGAATTCTTCATTTCCAATGCAAACTTTGATTAGCGATAACTTGAAATCCACTTGTGCTCCAAATTTCATTTTTCTTTTAAAATAAAGCTCATGGATTTCTTCAAAAATTATGTAATCATGTATTTATCTTCAAAATCTCGCCTTAATGGCTTAAATCGCCATTTAAGTCTAAGTGTTCATTTGGTGAAAGAGTTTGGGTTATTTCTTCAATTACTTGTTGCGTTATATTCTCTCTTTCATGATCTCAGGTTAAATCTTCGGTCGAAAAATGGAAAAGTAAATTCATATGAATATATAACTATTTTCCTTGAGATATCCTTCTCAGTAGCAAACAAATGGTTTCCCGTCTTATATTCTAGCCAATGTCAAAGCTTTTAATAAAACTTCATAATTAGTGTTTGTATAAATTCTTCATTTCCAATGCAAACTTTGATTAGCGATAACTTGAAATCCACTTGTGCTCCAAATTTCATTTTTCTTTTAAAATAAAGCTCATGGAATTCTTCAAAAATTATGTAATCATGTATTTGTCTTCAAAATCTCGCCTTAATGGTTTAAATCGCCATTTAAGTATAAGTGTTCATTTGCTGAATTTTGGACAGTCAGCGGTCGTGTGTACGTATGCTTATCCATATTAGATTAAACCTGTGGTTTGGTATATTTTATCTTGTCTCAAAAGTAAAAGCTTGATGATTCTTCCATTTTTTCACCACATATGCAGTAACCTTATTTGGGAGATAAATGAACATATATATATTTTTGTTTTTATTAAAAAAACAAATGGTTTCCCGTCTGTAATTTTTAGCCAATGTCAAAGCTTTTAATAAAACTTCATAATTAGTGTTTGTATGAATTCTTCATTTCCAATGCAAACTTTGATTAGCGATAACTTGAAATCCACTTGTGCTCCAAATTTCATTTTTCTTTTAAAATAAAGCTCATGGATTTCTTCAAAAATTATGTAATCATGTATTTATCTTCAAAATCTCGCCTTAATGGCTTAAATCGCCATTTAAGTCTAAGTGTTCATTTGGTGAAAGAGTTTGGGTTATTTCTTCAATTACTTGTTGCGTTATATTCTCTCTTTCATGATCTCAGGTTAAATCTTCGGTCGAAAAATGGAAAAGTAAATTCATATGAATATATAACTATTTTCCTTGAGATATCCTTCTCAGTAGCAAACAAATGGTTTCCCGTCTTATATTCTAGCCAATGTCAAAGCTTTTAATAAAACTTCATAATTAGTGTTTGTATAAATTCTTCATTTCCAATGCAAACTTTGATTAGCGATAACTTGAAATCCACTTGTGCTCCAAATTTCATTTTTCTTTTAAAATAAAGCTCATGGAATTCTTCAAAAATTATGTAATCATGTATTTGTCTTCAAAATCTCGCCTTAATGGTTTAAATCGCCATTTAAGTATAAGTGTTCATTTGCTGAATTTTGGACAGTCAGCGGTCGTGTGTACGTATGCTTATCCATATTAGATTAAACCTGTGGTTTGGTATATTTTATCTTGTCTCAAAAGTAAAAGCTTGATGATTCTTCCATTTTTTCACCACATATGCAGTAACCTTATTTGGGAGATAAATGAACATATATATATTTTTGTTTTTATTAAAAAAACAAATGGTTTCCCGTCTGTAATTTTTAGCCAATGTCAAAGCTTTTAATAAAACTTCATAATTAGTGTTTGTATGAATTCTTCATTTCCAATGCAAACTTTGATTAGCGATAACTTGAAATCCACTTGTGCTCCAAATTTCATTTTTCTTTTAAAATAAAGCTCATGGAATTCTTCAAAAATTATGTAATCATGTATTTGTCTTCAAAATCTCGCCTTAATGGTTTAAATCGCCATTTAAGTATAAGTGTTCATTTGCTGAATTTTGGACAGTCAGCGGTCGTGTGTACGTATGCTTATCCATATTAGATTAAACCTGTGGTTTGGTATATTTTATCTTGTCTCAAAAGTAAAAGCTTGATGATTCTTCCATTTTTTCACCACATATGCAGTAACCTTATTTGGGAGATAAATGAACATATATATATTTTTGTTTTTATTAAAAAAACAAATGGTTTCCCGTCTGTAATTTTTAGCCAATGTCAAAGCTTTTAATAAAACTTCATAATTAGTGTTTGTATGAATTCTTCATTTCCAATGCAAACTTTGATTAGCGATAACTTGAAATCCACTTGTGCTCCAAATTTCATTTTTCTTTTAAAATAAAGCTCATGGATTTCTTCAAAAATTATGTAATCATGTATTTATCTTCAAAATCTCGCCTTAATGGCTTAAATCGCCATTTAAGTCTAAGTGTTCATTTGGTGAAAGAGTTTGGGTTATTTCTTCAATTACTTGTTGCGTTATATTCTCTCTTTCATGATCTCAGGTTAAATCTTCGGTCGAAAAATGGAAAAGTAAATTCATATGAATATATAACTATTTTCCTTGAGATATCCTTCTCAGTAGCAAACAAATGGTTTCCCGTCTTATATTCTAGCCAATGTCAAAGCTTTTAATAAAACTTCATAATTAGTGTTTGTATAAATTCTTCATTTCCAATGCAAACTTTGATTAGCGATAACTTGAAATCCACTTGTGCTCCAAATTTCATTTTTCTTTTAAAATAAAGCTCATGGAATTCTTCAAAAATTATGTAATCATGTATTTGTCTTCAAAATCTCGCCTTAATGGTTTAAATCGCCATTTAAGTATAAGTGTTCATTTGCTGAATTTTGGACAGTCAGCGGTCGTGTGTACGTATGCTTATCCATATTAGATTAAACCTGTGGTTTGGTATATTTTATCTTGTCTCAAAAGTAAAAGCTTGATGATTCTTCCATTTTTTCACCACATATGCAGTAACCTTATTTGGGAGATAAATGAACATATATATATTTTTGTTTTTATTAAAAAAACAAATGGTTTCCCGTCTGTAATTTTTAGCCAATGTCAAAGCTTTTAATAAAACTTCATAATTAGTGTTTGTATGAATTCTTCATTTCCAATGCAAACTTTGATTAGCGATAACTTGAAATCCACTTGTGCTCCAAATTTCATTTTTCTTTTAAAATAAAGCTCATGGATTTCTTCAAAAATTATGTAATCATGTATTTATCTTCAAAATCTCGCCTTAATGGCTTAAATCGCCATTTAAGTCTAAGTGTTCATTTGGTGAAAGAGTTTGGGTTATTTCTTCAATTACTTGTTGCGTTATATTCTCTCTTTCATGATCTCAGGTTAAATCTTCGGTCGAAAAATGGAAAAGTAAATTCATATGAATATATAACTATTTTCCTTGAGATATCCTTCTCAGTAGCAAACAAATGGTTTCCCGTCTTATATTCTAGCCAATGTCAAAGCTTTTAATAAAACTTCATAATTAGTGTTTGTATAAATTCTTCATTTCCAATGCAAACTTTGATTAGCGATAACTTGAAATCCACTTGTGCTCCAAATTTCATTTTTCTTTTAAAATAAAGCTCATGGAATTCTTCAAAAATTATGTAATCATGTATTTGTCTTCAAAATCTCGCCTTAATGGTTTAAATCGCCATTTAAGTATAAGTGTTCATTTGCTGAATTTTGGACAGTCAGCGGTCGTGTGTACGTATGCTTATCCATATTAGATTAAACCTGTGGTTTGGTATATTTTATCTTGTCTCAAAAGTAAAAGCTTGATGATTCTTCCATTTTTTCACCACATATGCAGTAACCTTATTTGGGAGATAAATGAACATATATATATTTTTGTTTTTATTAAAAAAACAAATGGTTTCCCGTCTGTAATTTTTAGCCAATGTCAAAGCTTTTAATAAAACTTCATAATTAGTGTTTGTATGAATTCTTCATTTCCAATGCAAACTTTGATTAGCGATAACTTGAAATCCACTTGTGCTCCAAATTTCATTTTTCTTTTAAAATAAAGCTCATGGATTTCTTCAAAAATTATGTAATCATGTATTTATCTTCAAAATCTCGCCTTAATGGCTTAAATCGCCATTTAAGTCTAAGTGTTCATTTGGTGAAAGAGTTTGGGTTATTTCTTCAATTACTTGTTGCGTTATATTCTCTCTTTCATGATCTCAGGTTAAATCTTCGGTCGAAAAATGGAAAAGTAAATTCATATGAATATATAACTATTTTCCTTGAGATATCCTTCTCAGTAGCAAACAAATGGTTTCCCGTCTTATATTCTAGCCAATGTCAAAGCTTTTAATAAAACTTCATAATTAGTGTTTGTATAAATTCTTCATTTCCAATGCAAACTTTGATTAGCGATAACTTGAAATCCACTTGTGCTCCAAATTTCATTTTTCTTTTAAAATAAAGCTCATGGAATTCTTCAAAAATTATGTAATCATGTATTTGTCTTCAAAATCTCGCCTTAATGGTTTAAATCGCCATTTAAGTATAAGTGTTCATTTGCTGAATTTTGGACAGTCAGCGGTCGTGTGTACGTATGCTTATCCATATTAGATTAAACCTGTGGTTTGGTATATTTTATCTTGTCTCAAAAGTAAAAGCTTGATGATTCTTCCATTTTTTCACCACATATGCAGTAACCTTATTTGGGAGATAAATGAACATATATATATTTTTGTTTTTATTAAAAAAACAAATGGTTTCCCGTCTGTAATTTTTAGCCAATGTCAAAGCTTTTAATAAAACTTCATAATTAGTGTTTGTATGAATTCTTCATTTCCAATGCAAACTTTGATTAGCGATAACTTGAAATCCACTTGTGCTCCAAATTTCATTTTTCTTTTAAAATAAAGCTCATGGATTTCTTCAAAAATTATGTAATCATGTATTTATCTTCAAAATCTCGCCTTAATGGCTTAAATCGCCATTTAAGTCTAAGTGTTCATTTGGTGAAAGAGTTTGGGTTATTTCTTCAATTACTTGTTGCGTTATATTCTCTCTTTCATGATCTCAGGTTAAATCTTCGGTCGAAAAATGGAAAAGTAAATTCATATGAATATATAACTATTTTCCTTGAGATATCCTTCTCAGTAGCAAACAAATGGTTTCCCGTCTTATATTCTAGCCAATGTCAAAGCTTTTAATAAAACTTCATAATTAGTGTTTGTATAAATTCTTCATTTCCAATGCAAACTTTGATTAGCGATAACTTGAAATCCACTTGTGCTCCAAATTTCATTTTTCTTTTAAAATAAAGCTCATGGAATTCTTCAAAAATTATGTAATCATGTATTTGTCTTCAAAATCTCGCCTTAATGGTTTAAATCGCCATTTAAGTATAAGTGTTCATTTGCTGAATTTTGGACAGTCAGCGGTCGTGTGTACGTATGCTTATCCATATTAGATTAAACCTGTGGTTTGGTATATTTTATCTTGTCTCAAAAGTAAAAGCTTGATGATTCTTCCATTTTTTCACCACATATGCAGTAACCTTATTTGGGAGATAAATGAACATATATATATTTTTGTTTTTATTAAAAAAACAAATGGTTTCCCGTCTGTAATTTTTAGCCAATGTCAAAGCTTTTAATAAAACTTCATAATTAGTGTTTGTATGAATTCTTCATTTCCAATGCAAACTTTGATTAGCGATAACTTGAAATCCACTTGTGCTCCAAATTTCATTTTTCTTTTAAAATAAAGCTCATGGATTTCTTCAAAAATTATGTAATCATGTATTTATCTTCAAAATCTCGCCTTAATGGCTTAAATCGCCATTTAAGTCTAAGTGTTCATTTGGTGAAAGAGTTTGGGTTATTTCTTCAATTACTTGTTGCGTTATATTCTCTCTTTCATGATCTCAGGTTAAATCTTCGGTCGAAAAATGGAAAAGTAAATTCATATGAATATATAACTATTTTCCTTGAGATATCCTTCTCAGTAGCAAACAAATGGTTTCCCGTCTTATATTCTAGCCAATGTCAAAGCTTTTAATAAAACTTCATAATTAGTGTTTGTATGAATTCTTCATTTCCAATGCAAACTTTGATTAGCGATAACTTGAAATCCACTTGTGCTCCAAATTTCATTTTTCTTTTAAAATAAAGCTCATGGATTTCTTCAAAAATTATGTAATCATGTATTTATCTTCAAAATCTCGCCTTAATGGCTTAAATCGCCATTTAAGTCTAAGTGTTCATTTGGTGAAAGAGTTTGGGTTATTTCTTCAATTACTTGTTGCGTTATATTCTCTCTTTCATGATCTCAGGTTAAATCTTCGGTCGAAAAATGGAAAAGTAAATTCATATGAATATATAACTATTTTCCTTGAGATATCCTTCTCAGTAGCAAACAAATGGTTTCCCGTCTTATATTCTAGCCAATGTCAAAGCTTTTAATAAAACTTCATAATTAGTGTTTGTATAAATTCTTCATTTCCAATGCAAACTTTGATTAGCGATAACTTGAAATCCACTTGTGCTCCAAATTTCATTTTTCTTTTAAAATAAAGCTCATGGAATTCTTCAAAAATTATGTAATCATGTATTTGTCTTCAAAATCTCGCCTTAATGGTTTAAATCGCCATTTAAGTATAAGTGTTCATTTGCTGAATTTTGGACAGTCAGCGGTCGTGTGTACGTATGCTTATCCATATTAGATTAAACCTGTGGTTTGGTATATTTTATCTTGTCTCAAAAGTAAAAGCTTGATGATTCTTCCATTTTTTCACCACATATGCAGTAACCTTATTTGGGAGATAAATGAACATATATATATTTTTGTTTTTATTAAAAAAACAAATGGTTTCCCGTCTGTAATTTTTAGCCAATGTCAAAGCTTTTAATAAAACTTCATAATTAGTGTTTGTATGAATTCTTCATTTCCAATGCAAACTTTGATTAGCGATAACTTGAAATCCACTTGTGCTCCAAATTTCATTTTTCTTTTAAAATAAAGCTCATGGATTTCTTCAAAAATTATGTAATCATGTATTTATCTTCAAAATCTCGCCTTAATGGCTTAAATCGCCATTTAAGTCTAAGTGTTCATTTGGTGAAAGAGTTTGGGTTATTTCTTCAATTACTTGTTGCGTTATATTCTCTCTTTCATGATCTCAGGTTAAATCTTCGGTCGAAAAATGGAAAAGTAAATTCATATGAATATATAACTATTTTCCTTGAGATATCCTTCTCAGTAGCAAACAAATGGTTTCCCGTCTTATATTCTAGCCAATGTCAAAGCTTTTAATAAAACTTCATAATTAGTGTTTGTATAAATTCTTCATTTCCAATGCAAACTTTGATTAGCGATAACTTGAAATCCACTTGTGCTCCAAATTTCATTTTTCTTTTAAAATAAAGCTCATGGAATTCTTCAAAAATTATGTAATCATGTATTTGTCTTCAAAATCTCGCCTTAATGGTTTAAATCGCCATTTAAGTATAAGTGTTCATTTGCTGAATTTTGGACAGTCAGCGGTCGTGTGTACGTATGCTTATCCATATTAGATTAAACCTGTGGTTTGGTATATTTTATCTTGTCTCAAAAGTAAAAGCTTGATGATTCTTCCATTTTTTCACCACATATGCAGTAACCTTATTTGGGAGATAAATGAACATATATATATTTTTGTTTTTATTAAAAAAACAAATGGTTTCCCGTCTGTAATTTTTAGCCAATGTCAAAGCTTTTAATAAAACTTCATAATTAGTGTTTGTATGAATTCTTCATTTCCAATGCAAACTTTGATTAGCGATAACTTGAAATCCACTTGTGCTCCAAATTTCATTTTTCTTTTAAAATAAAGCTCATGGATTTCTTCAAAAATTATGTAATCATGTATTTATCTTCAAAATCTCGCCTTAATGGCTTAAATCGCCATTTAAGTCTAAGTGTTCATTTGGTGAAAGAGTTTGGGTTATTTCTTCAATTACTTGTTGCGTTATATTCTCTCTTTCATGATCTCAGGTTAAATCTTCGGTCGAAAAATGGAAAAGTAAATTCATATGAATATATAACTATTTTCCTTGAGATATCCTTCTCAGTAGCAAACAAATGGTTTCCCGTCTTATATTCTAGCCAATGTCAAAGCTTTTAATAAAACTTCATAATTAGTGTTTGTATAAATTCTTCATTTCCAATGCAAACTTTGATTAGCGATAACTTGAAATCCACTTGTGCTCCAAATTTCATTTTTCTTTTAAAATAAAGCTCATGGAATTCTTCAAAAATTATGTAATCATGTATTTGTCTTCAAAATCTCGCCTTAATGGTTTAAATCGCCATTTAAGTATAAGTGTTCATTTGCTGAATTTTGGACAGTCAGCGGTCGTGTGTACGTATGCTTATCCATATTAGATTAAACCTGTGGTTTGGTATATTTTATCTTGTCTCAAAAGTAAAAGCTTGATGATTCTTCCATTTTTTCACCACATATGCAGTAACCTTATTTGGGAGATAAATGAACATATATATATTTTTGTTTTTATTAAAAAAACAAATGGTTTCCCGTCTGTAATTTTTAGCCAATGTCAAAGCTTTTAATAAAACTTCATAATTAGTGTTTGTATGAATTCTTCATTTCCAATGCAAACTTTGATTAGCGATAACTTGAAATCCACTTGTGCTCCAAATTTCATTTTTCTTTTAAAATAAAGCTCATGGATTTCTTCAAAAATTATGTAATCATGTATTTATCTTCAAAATCTCGCCTTAATGGCTTAAATCGCCATTTAAGTCTAAGTGTTCATTTGGTGAAAGAGTTTGGGTTATTTCTTCAATTACTTGTTGCGTTATATTCTCTCTTTCATGATCTCAGGTTAAATCTTCGGTCGAAAAATGGAAAAGTAAATTCATATGAATATATAACTATTTTCCTTGAGATATCCTTCTCAGTAGCAAACAAATGGTTTCCCGTCTTATATTCTAGCCAATGTCAAAGCTTTTAATAAAACTTCATAATTAGTGTTTGTATAAATTCTTCATTTCCAATGCAAACTTTGATTAGCGATAACTTGAAATCCACTTGTGCTCCAAATTTCATTTTTCTTTTAAAATAAAGCTCATGGAATTCTTCAAAAATTATGTAATCATGTATTTGTCTTCAAAATCTCGCCTTAATGGTTTAAATCGCCATTTAAGTATAAGTGTTCATTTGCTGAATTTTGGACAGTCAGCGGTCGTGTGTACGTATGCTTATCCATATTAGATTAAACCTGTGGTTTGGTATATTTTATCTTGTCTCAAAAGTAAAAGCTTGATGATTCTTCCATTTTTTCACCACATATGCAGTAACCTTATTTGGGAGATAAATGAACATATATATATTTTTGTTTTTATTAAAAAAACAAATGGTTTCCCGTCTGTAATTTTTAGCCAATGTCAAAGCTTTTAATAAAACTTCATAATTAGTGTTTGTATGAATTCTTCATTTCCAATGCAAACTTTGATTAGCGATAACTTGAAATCCACTTGTGCTCCAAATTTCATTTTTCTTTTAAAATAAAGCTCATGGATTTCTTCAAAAATTATGTAATCATGTATTTATCTTCAAAATCTCGCCTTAATGGCTTAAATCGCCATTTAAGTCTAAGTGTTCATTTGGTGAAAGAGTTTGGGTTATTTCTTCAATTACTTGTTGCGTTATATTCTCTCTTTCATGATCTCAGGTTAAATCTTCGGTCGAAAAATGGAAAAGTAAATTCATATGAATATATAACTATTTTCCTTGAGATATCCTTCTCAGTAGCAAACAAATGGTTTCCCGTCTTATATTCTAGCCAATGTCAAAGCTTTTAATAAAACTTCATAATTAGTGTTTGTATAAATTCTTCTTTTCCAATGCAAACTTTGATTAGCGATAACTTGAAATCCACTTGTGCTCCAAATTTCATTTTTCTTTTAAAATAAAGCTCATGGAATTCTTCAAAAATTATGTAATCATGTATTTGTCTTCAAAATCTCGCCTTAATGGTTTAAATCGCCATTTAAGTATAAGTGTTCATTTGCTGAATTTTGGACAGTCAGCGGTCGTGTGTACGTATGCTTATCCATATTAGATTAAACCTGTGGTTTGGTATATTTTATCTTGTCTCAAAAGTAAAAGCTTGATGATTCTTCCATTTTTTCACCACATATGCAGTAACCTTATTTGGGAGATAAATGAACATATATATATTTTTGTTTTTATTAAAAAAACAAATGGTTTCCCGTCTGTAATTTTTAGCCAATGTCAAAGCTTTTAATAAAACTTCATAATTAGTGTTTGTATGAATTCTTCATTTCCAATGCAAACTTTGATTAGCGATAACTTGAAATCCACTTGTGCTCCAAATTTCATTTTTCTTTTAAAATAAAGCTCATGGATTTCTTCAAAAATTATGTAATCATGTATTTATCTTCAAAATCTCGCCTTAATAGCTTAAATCGCCATTTAAGTCTAAGTGTTCATTTGGTGAAAGAGTTTGGGTTATTTCTTCAATTACTTGTTGCGTTATATTCTCTCTTTCATGATCTCAGGTTAAATCTTCGGTCGAAAAATGGAAAAGTAAATTCATATGAATATATAACTATTTTCCTTGAGATATCCTTCTCAGTAGCAAACAAATGGTTTCCCGTCTTATATTCTAGCCAATGTCAAAGCTTTTAATAAAACTTCATAATTAGTGTTTGTATAAATTCTTCTTTTCCAATGCAAACTTTGATTAGCGATAACTTGAAATCCACTTGTGCTCCAAATTTCATTTTTCTTTTAAAATAAAGCTCATGGAATTCTTCAAAAATTATGTAATCATGTATTTGTCTTCAAAATCTCGCCTTAATGGTTTAAATCGCCATTTAAGTATAAGTGTTCATTTGCTGAATTTTGGACAGTCAGCGGTCGTGTGTACGTATGCTTATCCATATTAGATTAAACCTGTGGTTTGGTATATTTTATCTTGTCTCAAAAGTAAAAGCTTGATGATTCTTCCATTTTTTCACCACATATGCAGTAACCTTATTTGGGAGATAAATGAACATATATATATTTTTGTTTTTATTAAAAAAACAAATGGTTTCCCGTCTGTAATTTTTAGCCAATGTCAAAGCTTTTAATAAAACTTCATAATTAGTGTTTGTATGAATTCTTCATTTCCAATGCAAACTTTGATTAGCGATAACTTGAAATCCACTTGTGCTCCAAATTTCATTTTTCTTTTAAAATAAAGCTCATGGATTTCTTCAAAAATTATGTAATCATGTATTTATCTTCAAAATCTCGCCTTAATGGCTTAAATCGCCATTTAAGTCTAAGTGTTCATTTGGTGAAAGAGTTTGGGTTATTTCTTCAATTACTTGTTGCGTTATATTCTCTCTTTCATGATCTCAGGTTAAATCTTCGGTCGAAAAATGGAAAAGTAAATTCATATGAATATATAACTATTTTCCTTGAGATATCCTTCTCAGTAGCAAACAAATGGTTTCCCGTCTTATATTCTAGCCAATGTCAAAGCTTTTAATAAAACTTCATAATTAGTGTTTGTATAAATTCTTCTTTTCCAATGCAAACTTTGATTAGCGATAACTTGAAATCCACTTGTGCTCCAAATTTCATTTTTCTTTTAAAATAAAGCTCATGGAATTCTTCAAAAATTATGTAATCATGTATTTGTCTTCAAAATCTCGCCTTAATGGTTTAAATCGCCATTTAAGTATAAGTGTTCATTTGCTGAATTTTGGACAGTCAGCGGTCGTGTGTACGTATGCTTATCCATATTAGATTAAACCTGTGGTTTGGTATATTTTATCTTGTCTCAAAAGTAAAAGCTTGATGATTCTTCCATTTTTTCACCACATATGCAGTAACCTTATTTGGGAGATAAATGAACATATATATATTTTTGTTTTTATTAAAAAAACAAATGGTTTCCCGTCTGTAATTTTTAGCCAATGTCAAAGCTTTTAATAAAACTTCATAATTAGTGTTTGTATGAATTCTTCATTTCCAATGCAAACTTTGATTAGCGATAACTTGAAATCCACTTGTGCTCCAAATTTCATTTTTCTTTTAAAATAAAGCTCATGGATTTCTTCAAAAATTATGTAATCATGTATTTATCTTCAAAATCTCGCCTTAATAGCTTAAATCGCCATTTAAGTCTAAGTGTTCATTTGGTGAAAGAGTTTGGGTTATTTCTTCAATTACTTGTTGCGTTATATTCTCTCTTTCATGATCTCAGGTTAAATCTTCGGTCGAAAAATGGAAAAGTAAATTCATATGAATATATAACTATTTTCCTTGAGATATCCTTCTCAGTAGCAAACAAATGGTTTCCCGTCTTATATTCTAGCCAATGTCAAAGCTTTTAATAAAACTTCATAATTAGTGTTTGTATAAATTCTTCTTTTCCAATGCAAACTTTGATTAGCGATAACTTGAAATCCACTTGTGCTCCAAATTTCATTTTTCTTTTAAAATAAAGCTCATGGAATTCTTCAAAAATTATGTAATCATGTATTTGTCTTCAAAATCTCGCCTTAATGGTTTAAATCGCCATTTAAGTATAAGTGTTCATTTGCTGAATTTTGGACAGTCAGCGGTCGTGTGTACGTATGCTTATCCATATTAGATTAAACCTGTGGTTTGGTATATTTTATCTTGTCTCAAAAGTAAAAGCTTGATGATTCTTCCATTTTTTCACCACATATGCAGTAACCTTATTTGGGAGATAAATGAACATATATATATTTTTGTTTTTATTAAAAAAACAAATGGTTTCCCGTCTGTAATTTTTAGCCAATGTCAAAGCTTTTAATAAAACTTCATAATTAGTGTTTGTATGAATTCTTCATTTCCAATGCAAACTTTGATTAGCGATAACTTGAAATCCACTTGTGCTCCAAATTTCATTTTTCTTTTAAAATAAAGCTCATGGATTTCTTCAAAAATTATGTAATCATGTATTTATCTTCAAAATCTCGCCTTAATAGCTTAAATCGCCATTTAAGTCTAAGTGTTCATTTGGTGAAAGAGTTTGGGTTATTTCTTCAATTACTTGTTGCGTTATATTCTCTCTTTCATGATCTCAGGTTAAATCTTCGGTCGAAAAATGGAAAAGTAAATTCATATGAATATATAACTATTTTCCTTGAGATATCCTTCTCAGTAGCAAACAAATGGTTTCCCGTCTTATATTCTAGCCAATGTCAAAGCTTTTAATAAAACTTCATAATTAGTGTTTGTATAAATTCTTCTTTTCCAATGCAAACTTTGATTAGCGATAACTTGAAATCCACTTGTGCTCCAAATTTCATTTTTCTTTTAAAATAAAGCTCATGGAATTCTTCAAAAATTATGTAATCATGTATTTGTCTTCAAAATCTCGCCTTAATGGTTTAAATCGCCATTTAAGTATAAGTGTTCATTTGCTGAATTTTGGACAGTCAGCGGTCGTGTGTACGTATGCTTATCCATATTAGATTAAACCTGTGGTTTGGTATATTTTATCTTGTCTCAAAAGTAAAAGCTTGATGATTCTTCCATTTTTTCACCACATATGCAGTAACCTTATTTGGGAGATAAATGAACATATATATATTTTTGTTTTTATTAAAAAAACAAATGGTTTCCCGTCTGTAATTTTTAGCCAATGTCAAAGCTTTTAATAAAACTTCATAATTAGTGTTTGTATGAATTCTTCATTTCCAATGCAAACTTTGATTAGCGATAACTTGAAATCCACTTGTGCTCCAAATTTCATTTTTCTTTTAAAATAAAGCTCATGGATTTCTTCAAAAATTATGTAATCATGTATTTATCTTCAAAATCTCGCCTTAATAGCTTAAATCGCCATTTAAGTCTAAGTGTTCATTTGGTGAAAGAGTTTGGGTTATTTCTTCAATTACTTGTTGCGTTATATTCTCTCTTTCATGATCTCAGGTTAAATCTTCGGTCGAAAAATGGAAAAGTAAATTCATATGAATATATAACTATTTTCCTTGAGATATCCTTCTCAGTAGCAAACAAATGGTTTCCCGTCTTATATTCTAGCCAATGTCAAAGCTTTTAATAAAACTTCATAATTAGTGTTTGTATAAATTCTTCTTTTCCAATGCAAACTTTGATTAGCGATAACTTGAAATCCACTTGTGCTCCAAATTTCATTTTTCTTTTAAAATAAAGCTCATGGAATTCTTCAAAAATTATGTAATCATGTATTTGTCTTCAAAATCTCGCCTTAATGGTTTAAATCGCCATTTAAGTATAAGTGTTCATTTGCTGAATTTTGGACAGTCAGCGGTCGTGTGTACGTATGCTTATCCATATTAGATTAAACCTGTGGTTTGGTATATTTTATCTTGTCTCAAAAGTAAAAGCTTGATGATTCTTCCATTTTTTCACCACATATGCAGTAACCTTATTTGGGAGATAAATGAACATATATATATTTTTGTTTTTATTAAAAAAACAAATGGTTTCCCGTCTGTAATTTTTAGCCAATGTCAAAGCTTTTAATAAAACTTCATAATTAGTGTTTGTATGAATTCTTCATTTCCAATGCAAACTTTGATTAGCGATAACTTGAAATCCACTTGTGCTCCAAATTTCATTTTTCTTTTAAAATAAAGCTCATGGATTTCTTCAAAAATTATGTAATCATGTATTTATCTTCAAAATCTCGCCTTAATGGCTTAAATCGCCATTTAAGTCTAAGTGTTCATTTGGTGAAAGAGTTTGGGTTATTTCTTCAATTACTTGTTGCGTTATATTCTCTCTTTCATGATCTCAGGTTAAATCTTCGGTCGAAAAATGGAAAAGTAAATTCATATGAATATATAACTATTTTCCTTGAGATATCCTTCTCAGTAGCAAACAAATGGTTTCCCGTCTTATATTCTAGCCAATGTCAAAGCTTTTAATAAAACTTCATAATTAGTGTTTGTATAAATTCTTCATTTCCAATGCAAACTTTGATTAGCGATAACTTGAAATCCACTTGTGCTCCAAATTTCATTTTTCTTTTAAAATAAAAGCTCATGGAATTCTTCAAAAATTATGTAATCATGTATTTGTCTTCAAAATCTCGCCTTAATGGTTTAAATCGCCATTTAAGTATAAGTGTTCATTTGCTGAATTTTGGACAGTCAGCGGTCGTGTGTACGTATGCTTATCCATATTAGATTAAACCTGTGGTTTGGTATATTTTATCTTGTCTCAAAAGTAAAAGCTGATGATTCTTCCATTTTTTCACCACATATGCAGTAACCTTATTTGGGAGATAAATGAACATATATATATTTTTGTTTTTATTAAAAAAACAAATGGTTTCCCGTCTGTAATTTTTAGCCAATGTCAAAGCTTTTAATAAAACTTCATAATTAGTGTTTGTATGAATTCTTCATTTCCAATGCAAACTTTGATTAGCGATAACTTGAAATCCACTTGTGCTCCAAATTTCATTTTTCTTTTAAAATAAAGCTCATGGATTTCTTCAAAAATTATGTAATCATGTATTTATCTTCAAAATCTCGCCTTAATAGCTTAAATCGCCATTTAAGTCTAAGTGTTCATTTGGTGAAAGAGTTTGGGTTATTTCTTCAATTACTTGTTGCGTTATATTCTCTCTTTCATGATCTCAGGTTAAATCTTCGGTCGAAAAATGGAAAAGTAAATTCATATGAATATATAACTATTTTCCTTGAGATATCCTTCTCAGTAGCAAACAAATGGTTTCCCGTCTTATATTCTAGCCAATGTCAAAGCTTTTAATAAAACTTCATAATTAGTGTTTGTATAAATTCTTCTTTTCCAATGCAAACTTTGATTAGCGATAACTTGAAATCCACTTGTGCTCCAAATTTCATTTTTCTTTTAAAATAAAGCTCATGGAATTCTTCAAAAATTATGTAATCATGTATTTGTCTTCAAAATCTCGCCTTAATGGTTTAAATCGCCATTTAAGTATAAGTGTTCATTTGCTGAATTTTGGACAGTCAGCGGTCGTGTGTACGTATGCTTATCCATATTAGATTAAACCTGTGGTTTGGTATATTTTATCTTGTCTCAAAAGTAAAAGCTTGATGATTCTTCCATTTTTTCACCACATATGCAGTAACCTTATTTGGGAGATAAATGAACATATATATATTTTTGTTTTTATTAAAAAAACAAATGGTTTCCCGTCTGTAATTTTTAGCCAATGTCAAAGCTTTTAATAAAACTTCATAATTAGTGTTTGTATGAATTCTTCATTTCCAATGCAAACTTTGATTAGCGATAACTTGAAATCCACTTGTGCTCCAAATTTCATTTTTCTTTTAAAATAAAGCTCATGGATTTCTTCAAAAATTATGTAATCATGTATTTATCTTCAAAATCTCGCCTTAATGGCTTAAATCGCCATTTAAGTCTAAGTGTTCATTTGGTGAAAGAGTTTGGGTTATTTCTTCAATTACTTGTTGCGTTATATTCTCTCTTTCATGATCTCAGGTTAAATCTTCGGTCGAAAAATGGGAAAAGTAAATTCATATGAATATATAACTATTTTCCTTGAGATATCCTTCTCAGTAGCAAACAAATGGTTTCCCGTCTTATATTCTAGCCAATGTCAAAGCTTTTAATAAAACTTCATAATTAGTGTTTGTATAAATTCTTCATTTCCAATGCAAACTTTGATTAGCGATAACTTGAAATCCACTTGTGCTCCAAATTTCATTTTTCTTTTAAAATAAAGCTCATGGAATTCTTCAAAAAATTATGTAATCATGTATTTGTCTTCAAAATCTCGCCTTAATGGTTTAAATCGCCATTTAAGTATAAGTGTTCATTTGCTGAATTTTGGACAGTCAGCGGTCGTGTGTACGTATGCTTATCCATATTAGATTAAACCTGTGGTTTGGTATATTTTATCTTGTCTCAAAAGTAAAAGCTTGATGATTCTTCCATTTTTTCACCACATATGCAGTAACCTTATTTGGGAGATAAATGAACATATATATATTTTTGTTTTTATTAAAAAAACAAATGGTTTCCCGTCTGTAATTTTTAGCCAATGTCAAAGCTTTTAATAAAACTTCATAATTAGTGTTTGTATGAATTCTTCATTTCCAATGCAAACTTTGATTAGCGATAACTTGAAATCCACTTGTGCTCCAAAATTTCATTTTTCTTTTAAAATAAAGCTCATGGATTTCTTCAAAAATTATGTAATCATGTATTTATCTTCAAAATCTCGCCTTAATGGCTTAAATCGCCATTTAAGTCTAAGTGTTCATTTGGTGAAAGAGTTTGGGTTATTTCTTCAATTACTTGTTGCGTTATATTCTCTCTTTCATGATCTCAGGTTAAATCTTCGGTCGAAAAATGGAAAAGTAAATTCATATGAATATATAACTATTTTCCTTGAGATATCCTTCTCAGTAGCAAACAAATGGTTTCCCGTCTTATATTCTAGCCAATGTCAAAGCTTTTAATAAAACTTCATAATTAGTGTTTGTATGAATTCTTCATTTCCAATGCAAACTTTGATTAGCGATAACTTGAAATCCACTTGTGCTCCAAATTTCATTTTTCTTTTAAAATAAAGCTCATGGATTTCTTCAAAAATTATGTAATCATGTATTTATCTTCAAAATCTCGCCTTAATGGCTTAAATCGCCATTTAAGTCTAAGTGTTCATTTGGTGAAAGAGTTTGGGTTATTTCTTCAATTACTTGTTGCGTTATATTCTCCTCTTTCATGATCTCAGGTTAAATCTTCGGTCGAAAAATGGAAAAGTAAATTCATATGAATATATAACTATTTTCCTTGAGATATCCTTCTCAGTAGCAAACAAATGGTTTCCCGTCTTATATTCTAGCCAATGTCAAAGCTTTTAATAAAACTTCATAATTAGTGTTTGTATAAATTCTTCATTTCCAATGCAAACTTTGATTAGCGATAACTTGAAATCCACTTGTGCTCCAAATTTCATTTTTCTTTTAAAATAAAGCTCATGGAATTCTTCAAAAATTATGTAATCATGTATTTGTCTTCAAAAATCTCGCCTTAATGGTTTAAATCGCCATTTAAGTATAAGTGTTCATTTGCTGAATTTTGGACAGTCAGCGGTCGTGTGTACGTATGCTTTATCCATATTAGATTAAACCTGTGGTTTGGTATATTTTATCTTGTCTCAAAAGTAAAAGCTTGATGATTCTTCCATTTTTTCACCACATATGCAGTAACCTTATTTGGGAGATAAATGAACATATATATATTTTTGTTTTTATTAAAAAAACAAATGGTTTCCCGTCTGTAATTTTTAGCCAATGTCAAAGCTTTAATAAAACTTCATAATTAGTGTTTTGTATGAATTTCTTCATTTCCAATGCAAACTTTGATTAGCGATAACTTGAAATCCACTTGTGCTCCAAATTTCATTTTTCTTTTAAAATAAAGCTCATGGATTTCTTCAAAAATTATGTAATCATGTATTTATCTTCAAAATCTCGCCTTAATGGCTTAAATCGCCATTTAAGTCTAAGTGTTCATTTGGTGAAAGAGTTTGGGTTATTTCTTCAATTACTTGTTGCGTTATATTCTCTCTTTCATGATCTCAGGTTAAATCTTCGGTCGAAAAATGGAAAAGTAAAATTCATATGAATATATAACTATTTTCCTTGAGATATCCTTCTCAGTAGCAAACAAATGGTTTCCCGTCTTATATTCTAGCCAATGTCAAAGCTTTTAATAAAACTTCATAATTAGTGTTTGTATAAATTCTTCTTTTCCAATGCAAACTTTGATTAGCGATAACTTGAAATCCACTTGTGCTCCAAATTTCATTTTTCTTTTAAAATAAAGCTCATGGAATTCTTCAAAAATTATGTAATCATGTATTTGTCTTCAAAATCTCGCCTTAATGGTTTAAATCGCCATTTAAGTATAAGTGTTCATTTGCTGAATTTTGGACAGTCAGCGGTCGTGTGTACGTATGCTTATCCATATTAGATTAAACCTGTGGTTTGGTATATTTTATCTTGTCTCAAAAGTAAAAGCTTGATGATTCTTCCATTTTTTCACCACATATGCAGTAACCTTATTTGGGAGATAAATGAACATATATATATTTTTGTTTTTATTAAAAAAACAAATGGTTTCCCGTCTGTAATTTTTAGCCAATGTCAAAGCTTTTAATAAAACTTCATAATTAGTGTTTGTATGAATTCTTCATTTCCAATGCAAACTTTGATTAGCGATAACTTGAAATCCACTTGTGCTCCAAATTTCATTTTTCTTTTAAAATAAAGCTCATGGATTTCTTCAAAAATTATGTAATCATGTATTTATCTTCAAAATCTCGCCTTAATGGCTTAAATCGCCATTTAAGTCTAAGTGTTCATTTGGTGAAAGAGTTTGGGGTTATTTCTTCAATTACTTGTTGCGTTATATTCTCTCTTTC